>NC_034179.2:39969642-40079642 GCF_002021735.2 Oncorhynchus kisutch | reverse complement strand
CACTGCAGCTCAGGGGTGTGGGTCTTGGCAGTCCACTGGCGGTATTGTCCCCCTCAGCGGACCCTGCCAGCACCCATTGTCCCGCCGGGCCCAGCAGCGCCTGCCAAGAGCTCCCCTCTCCGGGCGCACACCGTCCCTCATGCCACCCCCACCTGTCCCTCCACAGCTGCCCCCTCTGACTCCTCCCCCCCCCCCCCCCCCCCCCCCCCCCCCCGCTGTCAGGCCCAACCTCTCTCACAGCGCAAACATACACTCTTCTCTTCAAGCTCGCCCCCACCACACACCCACTTTATGTAGTTATTTACACATGAATTCCTCATCAAGGGGAATAATTCACGTGTGACACGTTTCTTACCAGCGACACCCATTGCTGCTGTTGCGCGTGTTATTTTTGAAAGTACTAGTCAAGAGGCAGACTTGTTGTTGTACGTGCAGGATCCTGCTAAATGTTGGAACATATTGATGAGGGAGAACAGGGCATTAAAGGCAGGGATCCTTAACCCTGATCTAATGGCCTGTGATTTGACGCCCGTGTTCAGGTCCCTAGACCTCTCTGCTTCATCAACCCTGTGGTGCCTAACACACCCATGGACAAGACAGCAGTCACCCTCCATATAGGTGTGGTACTGACAAGAAACAGGAGGACTGCTTCAGATAGAAAGGCTAGAAATACCTCGTGGCCGTTTAGCTCACACCAAGGGGAGATAGATGGCAGTCCCAGCCAAGTCTCTCTGTGAGTGTAGCTTTTTCCTGAAGGCAGGGACTACTCTCTCTCGCACTCTCACACACTGCACTACACACAGACACAGCTGGTTGACTTTTAGTACCTCCTCAAGCACTAGGTACTGGAGAAGCAACCTATGAGTGACGAGATGACGCCTGACCAATGGCCGTAGCTCCAGGACATCAGAAGTGGCAATGGTGATCACAGCTGTGTTGTTATTGTTATTATTCAAACGTGGTGTAATATACTGGTCACACCAATGTGGAACCAGGTTTGTGGAGCAGTGGCATTTAACATGCCGTGAAACGCGGTCGTAAAAGTCTCCATCATATTAGGCTCACATCTTCCTCTTTGTTCTGGTTAAATGAGACAGAAAGGTTGACGTAAATACAGCCGTGTGTGTGCTCTCTCCCTCTCTTCCTCCCCCCTCACACACACACACACACACACACACACACACAGAGTAATTTACTCTTACACACTGTCTGTCTCTATTACATACACACACACCACCGTGTGATACATGGTCCAGTCCTTACACGAACCGTGGATATTTTCATCCACCCCCCCCCCTCTACTGAATAATCGATTCTCCTACAATTCCCATGATTCAACAGTGAACGTTTCAGCGGCTCATTGAGAAGCAACAGGTAAACAGAACCCAGCTAGCAGACAGACGGCTGAGGTGGTAGACAGAGCAACGGGAGAGTGCCAGGCTGAGCTGAAAGAAGCTAATTGACAGTGACTTCAGTACTCGCTCACACCTACTGTATGACTCACGCATTGTCATGTTCTAACAGCAAGCTAGACACCCCGTAGTAAAACTGTTGATAGTAATAGTTTTGTTTTATTGCAAAGCAAAAAATAAGACATTTTATTTCTGAAAGAGGTGTTGGCAGAATTCATAATGCATAGTGCATTTTCATCACAAGGGCACTTCTACCTACATCACTTCCCTTCCACAGAGGAATGGCCATGGCAGACAGACAGCGTCAAGCCCCACCACCACTACCAGCATGTAGGCCTGTAGCTATTCTCTCCTCTGGCTGCAGGCCTGTAGCTATTCTCTCCTCTCCTCTGGCTGCAGGCCTGTAGCTATTCATTCTCTCCTCTCCTCTGGCTGCAGGCCTGTAGCTATTTATTCTCTCCTCTCCTCTGGCTGCAGGCCTGTAGCTATTTATTCTCTCCTCTCCTCTGGCTGTAGGCCTGTAGCTATTCTCTCCTCTCCTCTGGCTGCAGGCCTGTAGCTATTCTCTCCTCTGGCTGCAGGCCTGTAGCTATTCTCTCCTCTCCTCTGGCTGCAGGCCTGTAGCTATTCTCTCCTCTCCTCTGGCTGTAGGCCTGTAGCTATTCTCTCCTCTCCTCTGGCTGCAGGCCTGTAGCTATTCTCTCCTCTCCTCTGGCTGCAGGCCTGTAGCTATTCTCTCCTCTCCTCTGGCTGCAGGCCTGTAGCTATTCTCTCCTCTCCTCTGGCTGCAGGCCTGTAGCTATTCTCTCCTCTCCTCTGGCTGTAGGCCTGTAGCTATTCTCTCCTCTCCTCTGGCTGTAGGCCTGTAGCTATTCTCTCCTCTCCTCTGGCTGCAGGCCTGTAGCTATTCTCTCCTCTCCTCTGGCTGCAGGCCTGTAGCTATTCTCTCCTCTCCTCTGGCTGTAGGCCTGTAGCTATTCTCTCCTCTCCTCTGGCTGTAGGCCTGTAGCTATTCTCTCCTCTCCTCTGGCTGCAGGCCTGTAGCTATTCTCTCCTCTGGCTGCAGGCCTGTAGCTATTCTCTCCTCTGGCTGTAGGCCTGTAGCTATTCTCTCCTCTCCTCTCCTCTGGCTGCAGGCCTGTAGCTATTCTCTCCTCTCCTCTCCTCTGGCTGCAGGCCTGTAGCTATTCTCTCCTCTCCTCTGGCTGTAGGCCTGTAGCTATTCTCTCCTCTCCTCTGGCTGCAGGCCTGTAGCTATTCTCTCCTCTCCTCTGGCTGCAGGCCTGTAGCTATTCTCTCCTCTCCTCTGGCTGCAGGCCTGTAGCTATTCATTCTCTCCTCTCCTCTGGCTGCAGGCCTGTAGCTATTTATTCTCTCCTCTCCTCTGGCTGCAGGCCTGTAGCTATTTATTCTCTCCTCTCCTCTGGCTGTAGGCCTGTAGCTATTCTCTCCTCTCCTCTGGCTGCAGGCCTGTAGCTATTCTCTCCTCTGGCTGCAGGCCTGTAGCTATTCTCTCCTCTGGCTGTAGGCCTGTAGCTATTCTCTCCTCTCCTCTCCTCTCCTCTGGCTGCAGGCCTGTAGCTATTCTCTCCTCTCCTCTCCTCTGGCTGCAGGCCTGTAGCTATTCTCTCCTCTCCTCTGGCTGTAGGCCTGTAGCTATTCTCTCCTCTCCTCTGGCTGCAGGCCTGTAGCTATTCTCTCCTCTCCTCTGGCTGCAGGCCTGTAGCTATTCTCTCCTCTCCTCTGGCTGCAGGCCTGTAGCTATTCATTCTCTCCTCTCCTCTGGCTGCAGGCCTGTAGCTATTCATTCTCTCCTCTCCTCTGGCTGCAGGCCTGTAGCTATTTATTCTCTCCTCTCCTCTGGCTGCAGGCCTGTAGCTATTTATTCTCTCCTCTCCTCTGGCTGTAGGCCTGTAGCTATTCTCTCCTCTCCTCTGGCTGCAGGCCTGTAGCTATTCTCTCCTCTCCTCTGGCTGCAGGCCTGTAGCTATTCTCTCCTCTGGCTGTAGGCCTGTAGCTATTCTCTCCTCTCCTCTCCTCTGGCTGCAGGCCTGTAGCTATTCTCTCCTCTCCTCTGGCTGTAGGCCTGTAGCTATTCTCTCCTCTCCTCTGGCTGCAGGCCTGTAGCTATTCTCTCCTCTCCTCTGGCTGCAGGCCTGTAGCTATTCTCTCCTCTCCTCTGGCTGCAGGCCTGTAGCTATTCTCTCCTCTCCTCTCCTCTGGCTGCAGGCCTGTAGCTATTCTCTCCTCTCCTCTCCTCTGGCTGCAGGCCTGTAGCTATTTATTCTCTCCTCTCCTCTGGCTGCAGGCCTGTAGCTATTTATTCTCTCCTCTCCTCTGGCTGTAGGCCTGTAGCTATTCTCTCCTCTCCTCTGGCTGCAGGCCTGTAGCTATTCTCTCCTCTCCTCTGGCTGTAGGCCTACCTTTCCCGGGCATGTCACCCTGCTCTCCAGGAGTATTCCTCTCCATTAAAGGCCCCGTCCGTCCCTGCTTAAATAACGGCGCTTGCCACTCCAGGGCCATTAAGATACCGCTTGCCTAGCATCCAGACGAGAGCAGAGCCCCCTCCCCAATGTACTGTGGCCAGGCCTTTATAAATAGACGGAGTAAGAATGAGAGAGGAGGTAAATTATTCCAGAGTGGGAGTGAGACCCCCTTCTCCTCTTCCTCCACCACCACCTCTATTCAGGTGTCACTTTGGGCCGACTCAATTTTACACTGTAATAGACCTCCCGGGTCAACTACTTTTCTCCTCCACTCCCACCTTCCTCTTTTATCTCTGTGCCTCCCTTCATCCGTCAGCCCTTCACCTTGCCACTGCTGCTTCTAACCCCACCCCCCACCCAATCGCCTACACCAACCCCCTCAGACTGGACCGGCTGCCTCACTTTGTAGCACTTAATTCCAGCTAACGCTAATCAGCACAACTGCGCTGCCATGACACACTGGAGGCCCTGTTCACCTCTGTCTGTACCCCTCTCTCTCTGTGTGTCTGTGTCTCTCTTTCTGTCTCTCTGTCTCGCTCTCTCCGTGTCTGTCTCGCTCTCTCTGTCTCTCTGTCTGTCTCTCTCTCTCTCTGTCTGTGTCTCTGCCTCTCTCTCTCTGTCTGTCTGTCTCTCTGTATCTCTCTGTGTCTCTCTCTCTCTCTGTCTCTGCTTCTCTGTCTGTCTCTGCTTCTCTGTCTCTGTGTCTGTCTGTCTCTCTCTCTCTCTGTCTGTGTCTCTGCTTCTCTCTCTCTGTCTGTCTGTCTCTGTCTCTCTGTGTCTCTCTCTGTGTCTCTCTCTGTGTCTCTCTCTGTGTCTCTCTCTGTGTCTCTCTCTGTGTCTCTCTCTCTGTGTCTCTCTCTGTGTCTCTCTCTGTGTCTCTCTCTGTGTCTCTCTCTGTGTCTCTCTCTCTGTCTCTCTCTCTGTCTCTCTCTCTGTCTCTCTCTCTGTCTCTCTGTCTCTCTCTGTCTCTCTCTCAATTAAATTCAATTCAAGGGCTTTATTGGCATGGGAAACGTGTTAACATTGCCAAAGCAAGTGAGGTAGACAACATACAAAGTGAATATATAAAGTGAAAAACAACAAATTAACAGTAAACATTACACATACAGAAGTTTCAAAACAGTAAAGACATTACAAATGTCATATTATATATATATATATATATATATATATATATATATATATATATATATATATATATACAGTGTTTTAGCAATGTACAAATGGTTAAAGGACACAAGATAAAATAAATAAGCATAAATATGGGTTGTATTTACAATGGTGTTTGTTCTTCACTGGTTGCCCTTTTCTCGTGGCAACAGGTCACAAATCTTGCTGCTGTGATGGCACACTGTGGAATTTCACCCAGTAGATATGGGAGTTTTTCATGATTGGATTTGATTGGATTTGTTTTAGGAAGTGCAGCTCAGTTTCCACCTCATTTTGTGGGCAGTGAGCACATAGCCTGTCTTCTCTTGAGAGCCATGTCTGCCTACGGCGGCCTTTCTCAATAGCAAGGCTATGCTCACTGAGTCTGTACATAGTCAAAGCTTTCCTTCATTTTGGGTCAGTCACAGTGGTCAGGTATTCTGCCGCTGTGTACTCTCTGTGTAGGACCAAATAGCATCTCTCTCTGTCTCCTTATGTCCTCCTCTTTTCTACCAAGCGGAATAGAGAATTGGTTATTATTTAGTCGTCATGGGTTCAAATACTGTATCAAATGGCAAACCGCTTAAAAAATGACAGACGTAGTAATGACAGACGTAGTAATGACAGACGTAGTACTGACAGACGTAGTACTGACAGACGTAGTACTGACAGACGTAGTACTGACAGACGTAGTACTCTGAAAGCTTGTATGTTTTGAAAAATAAAGTGATTTAATTACTTTGACTAGTACAGTATACACTGTAGTTAATATTGATCACCTGTAACCCATGTCTCGTATGGTCTTAATGAAGTGACAACAACCCTCACATTTTCTCTGACCCCAAGATTGCAGCTGCCATCTGGTTTGCACAACGGCACGGTAAACACAGTTCCTCTCAGACTGCTGCACCATTATGTAAATGTGTATGAATGTCTACAGTATGTGTTGTATATACTACTGTGGTGCTGGAGAGCGCAGGCAAAGAAGTGAGTGCAGGTTATTGTACTAAACTAGTGCGTCTGTGTGTGACGGAATATCAGAGGTCAAAGGGCAGTCTACAAGAGCTGTGCCATCAGGATTAATGCACACACACACACACACACACACACACACACACACACACACACACACACACACACACAGTTACATACACATGGTCATGTGTGTGCATACACTCTCTCCTACACAGTAGTCCTGTGTGCCATTCACTTAAAAGCATTAAACAGGTCTGCGTTTTACGGCCATAGAAGTGTTATTATTGTGTGGGGGGAATCAGGTTACCTCCTGTGTGGGAATGGGAATCCTAGTAGTAGTTAGGAATGAGAGTAGTTGGTTCATACCTGGGTTCAAGTACTATTAAAAAAAAGCTAAATATTTTGAGCGTTTGATTAAATGCTCAAAGTATTTTGGGGGGTTGTGCTTTTGGGGCTTTTTAATTTGTTTCATTGCAACAGGCAAGCTCAATCGAGTTCAGCTAAAGTATTTGAAATTATTTCGAATAGTAGTTCAACCCAGATCTGGTGGGGTTAAATGGGAGCTCCAGTCAACGTGGAGGTTTTAGTTTTTCCTTCCACCATGTCCAGACCTCCCCTCATCCCAGACCCAGGTCAAAGGCCTGCTAACCTCTTGCATTCCTGCAGCTTACCCTCCCCCATCCCGTCACTCTCTCTCGCTCTGTCCCTTCCCCCTACCTTCCCCTCTTTCTCTCTCGCTCTCCTGTCCCTCTACTTCCCTCCCTCTCTCTCTCTCCCCCTTCCACCTCTCTCATTCTCTCAATCGCCCTGTTACTGTTTGCCCCCAAAACTACTCAAACCATTTTCATACTTCAACTCTTAGTTTTGGACATTAATTGTTTATGTGTGTCTCCAGAGCACCCTGAGTTGTAAATTACAGAGAGGGGGATAGGGATATAGGGAGAAGGAGAGAGGCAGCCCTGTCAATCAAGCCACCTTAAGTGCCTCAAGTCCTGGAGGGATTCCAACGACAATCGGCCCCAATCAATGGCCCCGCTTTCATTGATAAAAGAAGAGGAAGAAGAAGGAGAAGAAGTTGGGGGGAAGAAGGGAGGGTTGTCAGTATTTATTAGCACAGAAGTGCCTTTATGGCCTCACTATGAGAAGATTTAAAGACAGGCCCTGTTTTATTCTCTTGTTGTTTTTCTCCCTCTGTTCTCTCCCTCTGCTCGCTCGCTCTCTCCCTCTGCTCGCTCGCTCTCTCCCTCTGCTCGCTCGCTCTCTCCCTCTGCTCGCTCGCTCTCTCCCTCTGCTCGCTCGCTCTCTCCCTCTGCTCGCTCGCTCTCTCCCTCTGCTCGCTCGCTCTCTCCCTCTTCGCTCTCGCGCTCTCTCCCTCTTCGCTCTCGCGCTCTCTCCCTCTTCGCTCTCGCGCTCTCTCCCTCTTCGCTCTCGCGCTCTCTCCCTCTTCGCTCTCGCGCTCTCTCCCTCTTCGCGCTCTCTCCCTCTTCGCGCTCTCTCCCTCTTCGCGCTCTCTCCCTCTTCGCGCTCTCTCCCTCTTCGCGCTCTCTCCCTCTTCGCGCTCTCTCCCTCTTCGCGCTCTCTCCCTCTTCGCGCTCTCTCCCTCTTCGCGCTCTCTCCCTCTTCGCGCTCTCTCCCTCTTCGCGCTCTCTCCCTCTTCGCGCTCGCGCTCTCTCCCTCTTCGCGCTCTCTCCCTCTTCGCGCTCTCTCCCTCTTCGCGCTCTCTCCCTCTTCGCGCTCTCTCCCTCTTCGCTCTCGCGCTCTCTCCCTCTTCGCTCTCGCGCTCTCTCCCTCTTCGCTCTCGCGCTCTCTCCCTCTTCGCTCTCGCGCTCTCTCCCTCTTCGCTCTCGCGCTCTCTCCCTCTTCGCTCTCGCGCTCTCTCCCTCTTCGCTCTCGCGCTCTCTCCCTCTTCGCTCTCGCGCTCTCTCCCTCTGTTCGCTCGCGCTCTCTCCCTCTGTTCGCTCTCGCTCTCTCCCTCTGTTCGCTCTCGCTCTCTCCCTCTGTTCGCTCTCGCTCTCTCCCTCTGTTCGCTCTCGCTCTCTCCCTCTGTTCGCTCTCGCTCTCTCCCTCTGTTCGCTCTCGCTCTCTCCCTCTGTTCGCTCTCGCTCTCTCCCTCTGTTCGCTCTCGCCCTCTGTTCGCTCTCGCCCTCTGTTCGCTCTCGCCCTCTGTTCGCTCTCGCTCTCTGTTCGCTCTCGCTCTCTGTTCGCTCTCGCTCTCTGTTCGCTCTCTCCCTCTGTTCGCTCTCGCTCTCTCTTTCTGCTCTCTCTCTGCTCTCTCTCTCTGCTCTCTCTCTCTGCTCTCTCTCTCTGCTCTCTCTCTGCTCTCTCTCTCCCTCTACCCCATTGCTCTCTTCACCGTGCACATGGCTGCTTGATTTTCTCTCACTACCTTTTCCTCATCTTTCCTTTCCCCCCCTCATTCTCTCTCCCTGCTCCCTCTTGTTGCCCCCCCCCCTCTTGTTCTCCCCCCTCCTTGTTCTCTCCCGAGTGTGGAGGCAAGACAGTGATTGATCCAGGGGGAGGGCTGTCTCTGGTGCGTTTATGAACATGAGGCTGCCGTTCCTCATAGATTTTTAAATTAGTGGCAGCTTTGCCCCAAAGATGCGTTATTGACTGATGAAATAGAAGCTGAGCTCTAAACACTCACTCTTTCCCCAGAGTTTTCCCCAGTCTGGTAATTGAAAAAGTGTGAAGAGAGTGTGTGCGTGCACGTGTGTGCTCGCTGTATTCCTGTTTGCCTGTGCTGGAGAAAAATGAACGCAACTTGTTGGACTCGGGACTCAATATAGTATTAAGTACATCTTCATACCTTTTTATGTGATTAAAAATAGTTTGCTTAAAAAGATTGTGAAAGCATATCCTCACAGTGTGTTCTATGAGGGCCATTGCACATCCCATTGTGTTGACAGCGCCCAGTCTAACAGTCCTTAGCCTGTCTGTTGTCACACTGCTCACCTTGGTTGTCATTGCTCTCATCTTGGTACTGACCTCTTGTGGTAAGGGATCACAATTGCAATGTTCAAGCCTGCTGTGCTTTTCCCAGTGGTGTTTTACAATGACAGACACCTCTGTTGGTTTAGGATATGTCTTTCCTTAAAAAAAAAAAGACTGGACAGATCTCAAGAAATGTATCACATTGTACAATGAGCAATGATGTTGAAAATCCATAGAACAAAGATATGCCTTTTATTACTTTTTTGACTAGTTCCAGAAATGATGTATAACTTGGCTGCGTGACTGTCAACGTGATATTCTATCAGCTCTCAAAAGTATCTCCTGCTCAAGTAAATCTACAAACCAGACGACTAAAGAAAACTCACCCTCTCCTCCCTCTCCCTCAGGCTTGGACATGGCCATCTTCTGTCTGCTGTGCGGGAAGCGTTTCCAGACACAGCCGGCGCTGCAGCAGCACATGGAGGTCCACGCCGGCGTGCGCAGCTACATCTGCAGCGAGTGCAATCGCACCTTCCCCAGCCACACCGCTCTCAAACGCCACCTGCGCTCGCACACAGGTCAGTGGCAGTGGCAGAATACCGTTTAGTAGCGGCCATGTCAAGTCCCCATCTCCCCTAGAGCACTAGGACACACACCTATAGGCCACTCGTGTTCCCCTGCAATAAACAGTCAACTCCAACTCCTTCTCTGACTACCCTACTAACACATGACACCGTCACAACAAGGACAAAGTGCTTTTTATGTGCATTACGTCATCATGCACTGCTTTTTGTCCATTAACAAGTCTGTTTGATGGAAAAAAAACTCTGGTGTGAAAATTACATTTTTTAAAAACTGATGTTTTAATATTTGCATGAAAATCTGTGAAATTGGATGGAAACCTAGCTGTTGTTGTGATGTTGGGAACGGTAATAATTACACTTTTACGATGTGACAAGATAGTTTGGCTGTTGTGGCAACCAATTATGTCTAGTAGGGCACCGTATATCCCAAACCAGGTGAAAGCAAGCCATAGACTTGCTAACAACGTACAGGGAAAAAGTTGACAATACAATCCCCTCAGGTCAACAGCTGTAAAGGGATCCATATTTCTTATGAAGGCGTGATGAGCTGTCCCGTTAACAGATATGGGTGACAGTATATTTGACAAGTGGCGATGGCTCAGTAGCCCAACAGAAAGAAGAACCCAATGCAGTACTATCAGTCTCGAGATGCAGGTTGGCATTTATTGGGATGACTCATGTACTGGAGGCTGCTCTGTAGGGCAGTCACTAGCTGGCACTGCCACATGCATAAAATATTATTTTAAACCTAACCCTTACCTTAACCCTAACTTTAACCACCCTGCTAACTTTATACCTAACCTTGTATTAAGAAATACAATCTAAATTTGGTTTAATTAATTTTTACGATAAAGGCATTTTTGAGTTTTCTGTGGCCGATCTAGTGGAAATCGCTCAGGCCTGGCGCCAGGACAGGATTCATCCCAATAAACGTCAACCTGTGTAGAGCCTGCAGGGCAACAGCACGTGTCGCACGGCATCATGTTCATGGCTCTGGCTGCGGAACATTGTTTCCTATGTTTCCTATTTAGGCCCATCTAACCCACTTCAAGTCTTCTTCCTAGAAGGAATCATGTTATCCCGGCTCAAAAAGACAGTTAGTGTTTCTACTTCCTAGTAGGCTAGTATACTATTGGCATGGCTGAGTGAACAAACAGGGTGATCTGGTCATTTGGTGAATGAATATATGCCATGATCAAACAGAGCTGCTATTGTTAATACTATATGTTGTGATAGGACAAGGCTGGTTTGTTGGTGAGGAAAGGCCATGTTAATACTATATGTTGTGATAGGACAAGGCTGGAGAGCGAAAGAGCCTGATGGATGAGGTGATTCAGGGAGAAGCCTCTTTACCTTGACAGAATATGAGAACATGGAAATGAATCCCATTTCGCTTGCAAAGGATGAACGGTCTCTCTCGCATCCCTTTTTTCTCTCTGCGACCTTAAATAACAGTCTCACTGTCAGAGCTGATCTAGCTCACAGTCTCACGGATAAATAATTGAAATGAATGCGGCGAGATGAGCGCAGCCGGCCTATTTACAAGCCGAGGCGCTGCATTTTAGCGCGAGTGACAAGACGGGGCGGTCGTGTATACTGTACCCGTGTGTCTGCTACTCTGCTTTCACTGCAAACATCGAGAGAGGACACGCGGACGGTCCCCACGCACGACTTGCTGAAATGTCATCCCAATCCCCATCTCGGCAGCAGCAGCCAGACACGGGCAGTGAGGCAGCAGCGTCTCGCTGCTTTGAACCTGATCCTCCGTAGGCGTGTATTAAATTACAATGAGCCAGTCGCAAGCACCCGTTTAATATTATGTGGGGGCCTTTGTCAAGGGATTAAAAAGTCGGCAAGACGCATAGTCATGGCGCCAGAAATAAATCCTAATTTCCAGAAAAAGGAAATAACTGGCAATTCTTAAATATATTTGCCCTCTGATGATATAATAATCTTGTTCATGTTTCTGTGTGTACTACGCAGAAGTAGGTTACTTGTTGTAAGAGCGCAATAGTCAAGCAGTCCATCTGTTGGTTGCCCTATTCCAACAAGACCATGGTCATCTCCCTCATGTCTTCTGCCATCTACCTCACAGCTGCAAGCACAACAGCTAGAGCGAGTACAATATACACAGTATTAGCATGCTTGATACAGAGGTTGTTTCGGGAAAACGGAGTGCTTCAGAAAGCAGCTTCGCTGATGTCATCTACTGTTTTGACATTGATTCAGTATTGAGGACAGAGAGAGGCAACCGATTTAATGATGCTTATTACAGTGAGTGTATCAATCTCCCAATGATTTATTTCCTGGAGAAGGGTAGACTAACCCCACAGTCTCTCTCTCCCTCCCTATTTCCCTCACTTCTTCCTTTTTGTCTCTCTTCATCTGTCCCTCCCCATTTTCATTCTCTTTGATCGGCTGTCTATCCCTCTCCCTCTTACTTCACCTCTCTCCCTCCATCTCACTGTCCCTGAAACACACAGACACACTGTTGTACAATGGGGGCTCATAATGATGGCAGTCATGGCAGCCTCCTCTGTCCTTCCTCACTCCCTCCATCCTCCCCTCCGTGCTTGCAGACGCGTGCTGCGGCCCAGGCCCTCGTTAATATTCCGTTGTTGCGCAGCGGCCGCTTGTTTTTAAACTAGGGGCCCATTTGCAGCAGGGTGTTTTGTGTTTGCAGCTGTTTGATAGTGCCAGGCTAGAGAGGGAGAAGGAGAGGGAGAGATGGCCCTGGCAGTGACAGAGCCCCCTGATTTACAGCCGCTTATCGCATAATGAACCTGCCCTCGCCAGGGCCTGGGGAGAGGGGGGCTAGGCAGCAGGTGTCGAGGCAGCAGGTACACTGTCCGCGCCAGCACCCCCAGGGGGCATGGAAACGCAGGTGGCAGTGCCCGGGTACCCAAGGGTCCACTCCCATACCACGGTTCTGCCTCGGTGTGCTGGGTCCTCATCTGTGCCCCCTCGCTGTCATTAGACCCCAGGCATTGTGTCTTCGATCCCAACAGGCATTGAAAGAGAGAGAGAGAGAGACTTCTGATTTACGATGCTGCATCTCCAGTGCCGGGGAGCTAATGGATTCCTGACAAAATGAAGTCCTGCCTGGCATTTGGATTGCACAACACAATGTGATTATGGCTCTTTTTTTTCATGTCAAACATGGACTTTTTTCATAGGGAAGCAATGAAGTCCGCTCCCCTGCTAATAAGAATGACATTTTGAATCTTCTCTCTTCATCCCTCCACTCTTGATTCTCCCTCTTTCTCTCTATATCTCTCACTTTTTCGCTGTCTTTTTTTGTCACTGCCCTCCCTTTCAAAATTATCCCCTCAACCCGAAGGCCAAACTCTCCGGGTGTCACCCCCCCCCCCCCCCCCCCCCCCCCCCCCAAAACAGCCGCCGCGTGCAAAAGCAAATAGCATTTAGGGGTGCGTCTCCAATGAAAATACGTGCTGGAGGAAATTGACATTGTCTCTTAACGGGGGTGATGGGTGCCAGAGCATGACAGTACATAACGAGAAATGCAATTTATTCCTAGGCACGGTGCCGCTCGGACAGCCAGATAATGAAACGCGTAGGTCATTGGCGATGACTTAAACCTTCAGCGGCTGAGTGAAATGCATTAAATATCAAGAACATTACACGCCTGGCAGCGTCGCGCATCTGTAGTGGGGAGCGAATGATGTATGGGAGGCTGCTAGTCAGACACAGGAAAGCAATTAGTAGCCGAGCGCTGGAGAGAGCCCCCGCATATCATAATATCCCTGATTATTGACATCTGAATACCAATTACACAAGTGGCACCAGGGCGGCAAGGGTACAGTATTCTAATTTGACCTACACAAAGAGAGAACTTGAGAGTGGACTGGAAAAAAAAGAGGGGTGCTATCTCGTTAGTGTTAATAAGAATGTTTGAGTTCTGCCGCTGATAGCTCAGTGTGATTGTGAAGCTATGCTAGCCTTTGTCATGTGATTCATCTTCGCATTGAATAGAAAACCAATTGTACTTCTTTTATTTCTGTATGGCCATGGGCATATTTGTCTATTTATTTTTTTGCATTTACATGTTATGTCTATTTGCAGCCATAACACAAAGATATGAGTGGACTCCAATGAGTTTTCTCCCCTTCCCTTATCCCCCGTGTTCAGCAGGTGACCATCCATATGAGTGCGAGTTCTGCGGGAGCTGTTTCCGTGACGAGAGCACTCTGAAGGGCCACAAGCGCATCCACACAGGGGAAAAGCCCTACGAATGTAACGGCTGTGGGAAGAAGTTCAGCCTCAAGCACCAGCTGGAGACCCACTACCGTGTGCACACAGGTACTGTATGCATTGTTAGGTTCACAATGGACAGGAAAATCCACTCCATTACACTGGAAATATGCCAATAGAATGTCAGCTTCCTAACACGGATAAAAATGTCAGCTCTGTTGCAGTGGGAAAATGTCAGCTATGATACACAGGAGAGCTTTCAACGAATAGAGTTAGTGTACTATACTAATAGTTTCTACCAGTAGTTCCCACTGGACACTAAGTCAAGACACTAGAGATCCGCCTCGGCTCCATAACGGATTGAGTTCAGTGCTGTAACACAGAAGGAGGGGAAGTGTATGTAAAATTGGCAATCTAATGTATGTGTTCGATAGCGTTATACTGGGCATTAGGAAGGGCTGGGATCAGTGTGTGTAGTAGAATGCGTACAGTAGATTGCTACAAGGCATACTATAAGCAGACTGTTTTTATGAATGATTCCAAGGGCCAGTAAACAGAACCTTGGTGAGGATCCTCTAAATTGACACCAGGCCTTTACAGCTCCATAAAGGTGTCAACCAGGTGTCAGTCAGTCTCAGGGACTTGTCACTCTTGTGTTGGCTGAATTTACATCCCCAAACATTAGGATTAGGGACATGTGCTGTTACTCTGGATTACTCAGGTTGCCTCGATGGGGGCACACACACCACCTAGCCTCCGAGTGCTGCTGTTGAGCCAAGGCTTTACCCGCTCCAACCCCCCACCAAAACTCACCCCCCGTCTTCCATTCAATAAGCCAGCTGTTAAGCCGCGCTATCAAGGCAGCCTGTCAAATAATTGGCTTTTTCTCTCCCACCCCCCTTTCCCCTTTTGTGGGGGCCAGGGGCCTTCTTTTGCGGTGAGCCGGAGCGCACTGGAGATAACAAGAGCTAGTGACAAGCTCACAGTCAAAGGCCACCGCGCACAAAAGGGAGCCGCTTGATGAATCATCGACATTGGCAACCTCCCACCCTCCTTCCCCCTTCCCGAGTCCCACCTGTCAATTGCAGATCAATACCAAGCCTCATTTGCAATTCATTATTGCCCGGTTATCTGAGGCGACCCTGTTTACAGTGTGGTTATTGTCAACACTGCTGACGTGTGAGGCCTCTGCAGGCAGCACGCCCCGTAATGACAGTCTTCTTGGCGTGGCTATTTGCATAGGCGGGTAAACACAACCTTGACCCCCTTTTCCTACGGGGGTCAGGTCCAATGTGTCGGAAAAATAAAACTATAAGAGTAGATGCAGCGACACACATCCGAGCGATATCCATCGGCAGCCAGCGACAAGAAGCCTCTCTCTCTGTAACGTGGCAGGAGCGTTGGCATCGTTCGCGGCCCGATCACATGCGACACCTCATTTCAAATGGCGTTGGTAAAGGTCGGCATTTACATGTCTAATTTGCGCCTGTCGGATTGAGCGCTGGGGATTATTCCTCGCCATCACTCTAGTCATTTGCACGTTTAGGAGTTCTGGTCCTGAATATCACAGGAATGTAGAGGTTTTGGAACCGCCGAGAATCAAATCTAATCAAATTGAAGTTGTGATTTGGTGTTTAAAAATGGCATAGGTCCTTTTGTAATTGAAGTGTTAGCCATTTAGATTTGACAAAATGTACATCTGATAATTGAATGCAGGGGTTTGGTTTGTAAAGCACATTATAGGGGCAGTTGAGAGATTGATTTTAAAGCCATTTCTGCACAGCACCACTATATGAAATACCATTATCTACGATGACATACACTTTTCAATTTGGTCGTGGGGATTTTATAGACATGATAGTCATTGCTAATTGAGACCACTAGATATTTTTATCTTCCTGCTAGCAAAAGTGTAGGAAGCTCTAATAGAAAGTTGATACTTCAAGTCTGCCTTGTAAATGTATATTAAACAGTATAGTATACCCCCCTTTGCCCTCAAAACAGCCTCAATTCGTTGGGGCATGGATTCTACAAGGTGTTGAAAGCGTTCCACAGGGATATTGGCCCATGTTGACTCCAATGCTTCCCACAGCTGTGTCAAGTTGGCTGGATGTCCTTTGGGTGGTGGACCATTCTTAATACCCACCGGAAACTGTTGTGCGTGAATAACCCTGGCACCTACAGTACTACCATACCCCGTTAAAAAGCTTGTAAAATTTTTTTGTCTTGCCCATTCACCCTCTGAATTGCACACATACACAATCCATGTCTCAAAAATCCTATTTTAATGTGTCCTCCCCTTCATCTACACTGATTGAAGTGGATTTAACAAGTGACATCAATAAGGGATCATAGCTTTCACCTGGATTCACCTGGTCAGTCTGTCATAGATAAAGCAGGTGTTCTTAATGTTTTGTACACTCAGTGTACAACGTCATATAGAGTTCCCTTCCTCAGCCTGACGTTGTTGTTGTTGTTGTTGTTGTTGTCGTCACCCTCCCCAGGTGAGAAGCCGTTTGAGTGCAAGCTGTGCCACCAGCGATCTAGGGACTACTCGGCCATGATCAAACACCTGCGCACCCACAACGGAGCGTCGCCCTACCAATGCACCATCTGCCTTGAGTACTGCCCCAGCCTCTCGGCCATGCAGAAGCACATGAAGGGCCACAAGCCCGAAGACGTCCCCCCAGACTGGAGGATAGAGAAGACCTACCTGTACCTCTGCTATGTCTGAGGCCTCCAGACGACAGCCCGGGGGAAGGAAGACAGGCAGAGGAGGAGGATGGGGCTGAGGAAGGAAGGAAGGGGAGGGGAGGATGAGGAGAAGGAGGAGGAGGACGAGGCCTGTGGTGAAGAAGTCAAGCGAGATAATCCATGAGATGGAAGCACAGGCGGTTTTTGAATGAGCAGAGGGCAAAGGTGGACACAGTGAGGAAAAGGGCTGGGCTAGGCGCAGGAAAACTGAGGTTCTGACCGAGAGGACGTTCCCCTTAAAATTCATGTCGTTCAGTACATCTATCTATGTTTTGTTTGGAGTTGTCAAATTGCCTAACACAGAACCCGTCGGTGCGTCGATGGAGTTGTCCTTAAGTCTACCCACAGACTTGAGAGATGTCACCCAAGCCACACTTGTAACTGAACTGATTCTCAAAGGCTATCTGAACCCACAACTCCCCATCATTTTGACCACTGGCTCTCCCTAAATGTAGTTTTGACACCCTCACCTTTTTCTGGAATGGAATTGTATCCTACTGTAACTTGGGTGGGTCATTGCTCTCGTTCCATGACACAGTACTGCAGATCCCCTCTTGATTTGATTGGTTTAAACTGGACACCAAGTCATGTTCTGCTTGAGGAACATGTTGCAGTTGGCCCCTACCCAAGCCATTGTTTACCAGAGTGCTCCAAAATGGAGTCTTCAGACCTGGTGGAGAGCACTGGTGGAGAGCACACAGAGCACTTAGAACCCTATAGTGGAGTAGTGCCATTCAGATAGCCCCCGAGAATCAGAGCCTAAGGGCCAGACCATGTGGCACATTTCAGCCAGCCCTATGGAAAAATAGCACCATTTATTGTACTGCATTAGCCGAAGCGAAGTTGAATTTGATTGGGGCACAACACCTTCGTACCCACGCAGAGGGTTGTCTTTTGTACAGCAAGGGAGATGAACAGAGGATGATATTCCCATATCGGTCAGGTTTCACCGGAGCCTCTTGAGAGTCAAACCATGACTGTCACTTTTTTCATCTCGGTATCTTTGGCTCCGCATCATAGTTTATCATAGCTTCATTGCACAGGTAAAGACACATTACGACGACAGTCTCTGTTTGATGTTTATATCAGATCTATTTTTGAGGGGTTTGCTCGCTGCGAAGCCACTGTTCTTTTATCTCTTAAACCATAAATCTCTATACAGCATTAACTCGAGATGTTAATTTTTTCCCCGCTTTAGATACTGGACTGATATTAATATACGTTTAACCAGATTATCATCAATTACACTAAGATTTAGTACATGGACTGACTCATAACATTTAACTATTTTCTCACATTAATAATCTCATAATCTCTATATGCCATTGTGATGGAGACCAAAATGACAAAGGCTGCTGTGGATTGCTCCAAGGGGTGGTTGTAATGCCTTCATAATGCAATTATAAGGAGATATGGCACCTGTTATAACAGGACATATATACTGTTATGTCGCGTGAAACCATAAATGTGACACCAGGTGGAAAATTGTGTTTCATGCGTAATTGTAACAGTGCTATATCAGTTGTCATAAGTGTCAAATATGTTGTCATAAGTTGTCGTAACCTGTTACAACAAGCATTATATCTGTTCATATGGCAGCATAATGAAGACATTATGAGCACCACTGTCAGTTCAGTGTTACCATGGTAATCACATATCTGAATGATTAGCGGGAGAGAGGGGTGGGTGGCTTCACTGATTGGAAGAGACATGGCCTGCCCAGCCCAAGGGGCGACCAGTAAGAAGACAGAATAAATCAATTCTTTATATATGGTTTTGTTCCTTCGCTTTGTCTCTTGTTTCCTATTATGTCTTGATTTAGCTCAGCACATTGTACTTGAATTACCTCGTTTTTTTGTGACCTCATGTGCTTGTGTTTTTATTTCTTGTATTGTTTTTTTTTGTGTGTGTGTGTCCGAAAGCTGCGTTGTTGCGCGAGGGAGATGTGACAAAGCAATGTGTACGTGAAAATTAAGTGCCACGGTGAAAAGAGATTTTTATTGTTGTGTATTTTTGTGCATTATTGTTACCAAACTTGGTATTTTTTTATGAACCTTGCTTGTTGAAAAGCTGGTGGGGTCGGTCATTGTTTAAAAGCTACCTCTAAGTTGTTTTGTTTTCATTTTTGCAAAAGCACATTTGTTTTCTGTGTGTTTTGCATTATTGCATCATTGCAACTTCATCTCATGCTTTCAAGTGTTGATTTATTGTCTTTTGACATCTGTAAGTGACATTTATATAAAGGGTAAGAGATGGTAGATATTGTTAGAAAAAAATGAAAATGAAACTGAAAATGAAACAAGTGTTTATTCTTTTCTTACAGTCTGCGTCCGTCCTCCCCTTTACATTAACCTTAAGAGAAGAGATTTTAAGGCCTTAAGTATGGGGTAAGAGGGATGAACACAGTAAAAGAAGAAATAGTACTTATAAGAGTTTAAAAAAGCATTCAACTTGAAAATATGTGAATAGAATTGTAGTTTTGTAATGTGAAAAAAAGAAGGTCATGTACACAGTGATGTAGTGTGCCCTGGACAATTGGGACTGCAAGTGGTAATCAAAGAAGAAAGGAAGGTTAGGAAAAAAAGATCCTCTTGGTCGACAATTTCTCTCAAAGGAGTGTATTCCTGAACAAGAGCCAACAGAGGCAGTTTGATATATAAAAATGGTGATATTTTTGTATTCGGTGTCAGTCCCTTTCCATTTGTCGAGTTTCAGCAGGGCAAATATTTGTATTTCTTTCTTTTTTACCTAGTTTTTTTCCTCTGGTTTTGAATCTTTTGCCTTGCTCCTCTTTGGTAATGTTGGATGTATGTGTGTGTGTGTGTGTGTGTGTGTGTGTGTGTGTGTGTGTGTGTGTGTGTGTGTGAACATGTTGTATGTAGTAAGTGTTGCTTTCTGGATGTCAATGCATTGTAGGTGAAGGACTAAATCTGCCAAAAAAAATAAAAGATCATTCAAAATGGATGGCTGGGAGGCTGCCGTCGATCAATTAGTACATGTCATTCACAATTTTATTGCCAACATTTAGTTTTTGTACTTGAAGTGACAAAAAAAGGATGACATGGTCATAGTGGCCCATGGTTGTCTTGCCACTGATTCTCCAACACTGTGAGCTGAGGGGTTTCCCTTGTCCAATTTTCACCATAATAATAACTTCAGTCACCATTCAGTGTGGCAGGCCAGAGAGCCCGAAACGATCACATCACACTTCAATGACTAGAGGTATTCAATCACATGCTCTTATTGTTGTCTGAATGTTTTATACTTTTTTGTGTGTGTGTGTGTGTGTGTGTGTGTGTGTGTGTGTGTGTGTGTGTATCCGCGTGCGTGTATTAATGAAAAATGCACTAATCAGATACAAAATAAAAAACAATGCTCTATGCTACTTTTCTCTCAACATGTTGAAAGAAAACCCATTGGTATTGATATAGTTCTTCCCTCAATGTTACTCTGTTTCTGTAATATCTTTGTGCCTAAAATGGAAATTGTTCAACAAAAATGTCCATCTATATCTGCTTAGTTTCTGTATTTTCAGAAGATAATAAATGGTGTCTCCAGCACTCTAGGGATGTCATGACGATTTGAGATGACCTGATTTCTGATTTAGAATCAAAAAGGAGCTGTCATCTAGGACTGCTTTAGCCTAAAATTGGTAGTGGGCAAAACCACCTTTCGATGTTTTAGTTTTTTGTTCTTCGTCTGTAATTGACACCCAAAAGCAATGTAATTCGTTTACGCACAAAAAGCAAGGAAGAAAAATGTCAATTTAAAGATGATAGAACAGTCCCGGGCCATGGAAATAGTATGCATTTTTTGTTTTCAATCTGTTCTGAAGGACATTTGCCTGTTCATTTTGGAAATCAAAGTCAAAGTATGTTTTTCATTGATAATATTTTGTTGTCAGCAACAGGTTTGCTGAGCAGTTAATGTCCTTCCAACCACTTTGGCAGCTTGTCAAAACCATAGTGTTGCCCCAGCTTAACATTAGGACTTTTCTGTTATTAAGTACTTGTTTTGAAATTGCATTTAAAAAATATATTTTTTAAAGCTGTACGAATTCATGGCATCCCTGGAGTAGGCACTCTGTGTTTCAGTGTGGTGTTCTAGAACGAGTAGCCATTTTATGCAGTGTTGCCATGCATGTGCCATTTGAGGTCTAAACTAAACTGTTTGAGTAACAAAGCACCAAGACATTGTCTTTTTTATATTGGCACTGAGGACCAATTGCCCTGTCGGACCAAGCATTACAAAGCTTTTTATGTAACAAAGCTTTCTCTCTCTTTCTCTGGCTTGTCTGTCATTTTGTTTCTTTCTTCCTTGTTGTGACAGCACAAGTGCCAGTCGAGTTGCTCTGTATTAAGAAAATAGTGTTTTTATGATTTGAATTGTTATAGTTTTCGTCTACCTCAGCACCTAATCTTAGCCTAATCTTAGAAGGTGCCCAATTATTATTTTATTTTTCTCTTTTTGTTGTTGTCATTTGTATAAAAATGATTTTGTTTGCATTAGAGCTTTGCAAAGGTCCTTTGTCTTTTCCAGCGACGTGCTGTGTCTGTGATCCTGCTTCCCATGTGCGAGTTGTGCCACGGATCCCAGCATCTGTCTGTTGATTTAGAGTGGTTTTTCTTTCAGTTTAGGATCAGACACATCTCTTTGTAACATTTCAGTGTTCTCTGATGGAGTGTAAAAAAAATAAAAAAAATAAAAGAGATTAAATGCTGCAGGTTTTCTTCTCCATGTTGTCACTAAGTACATTTTGTGCCTTCGATAGTGAAAGATAATATTTTTTACATCCTACTAACAGTAGATTGTTTTGTAGTGAACATTTTTTGTATTTTTATTTATGAGTCTCATATGAAAAATAACAATGTTCAGTTGTATACCTTCAATCTGCAGTTAGAAAATAAATACAAAATCGACTTGAGTTTGTCTGCCTGTTTTCTAATGTGGTGCTTCCCTTCTCGTTCTGGGTGACCCATTCCTGATATGCTATGTGGACTCTTCAGGTGCCTACCATACGTTGTTGATGCTAAGAATAATGACAGGTTTACAGAATACACAGCATCTTGGAGAGCCATACTACAGGTATGTTTTGTTATGCAGAACTGTGAGTGTCTGTCTGGCTGTCTACATGTGTGCTCTTTTGTGCATTTGTGAGAGTATGTGAGTGCATCTGTCTGTCTGTGTGTGTGTGTGTGTGAGTGTGTGTGTTGCTTTGGAGTGTACGTCATCCCTTTCACTGTTTTCCATTCCAGAGAGTTTCAAGAGCGTCTGCCGCCGGGCTTTCAAAAGCATCTCTGTAAACAGGGGTAACAACCATGAAGTCTCTTGGAAGACTGATGCTGCGGCTGAAAAATGAAGATGCATAGACCTTCCCCCGTGAGATTCTGCCCAGCTTCACCTCCTCCCACATCTGAAGGCAGCAGCTTTTCTAATTCAACACTTCTCTCCTCTTCTACCATCCCACTTTTTTCTGCATACCAAAAAATATTGGTCTTGATCCTCACCCCTCTTGTCAATAGTGGAGTTCTTTCACCCCTTTTGTCAATTTCTTTAAGAGCACCAGAGGAACTGGAATTACAGTGATTTGAATAAGTCAGTTGGTCTACGGAGGTAGTTCCATATTACACTGGTGATGGGGAAGACACATATTGTACTCACTGCCCAGGTCTTATATGCCTTTAGTCACTTAAGTCCCCTAATGCCAGAAAAGCCTTGCGAAGCAGAAGGTATTAAATCAAGTCCAATAAATTGAGTAATATGCTGCAGCTGCCACTTCTTTGACTAGTGTCCCTATATTCCCTGTGGCTGCTTTGAAATGGCTCTCTACTGCCGGAGCTCTGTTGGATATGGTGTGAGTGGGCTGTTAAGTGCAGCACTGACTAGATGATCCACTACAGGAGGCTGATGCGAAGCCATGTTACACTGCATCTGAAGAGGTCATTTGTGTTGGTCACAGCAGCATCCCCTGCTGTTGAGCTGTAGCGAAAAGCCTCTTGAGTAAGAACATGGCCAGTGTTGTGTCTGGAATACATCTACCAGTTAGCAGACAGTAGTGCCATGGGTGGATGTGTTCCGCATGTTGAATGACCAGATAGGTATTTTCTAACCGAGACAGTAGTCTGTTGAAATGGAACCGAACGTGTCGGTGCTTGACTCACCAACCATGTCTGTCCTATATTCCTCTCCCATTATGAGGTCATAAATGCTATCATTAGATATGCAGGGCGCAAGCCATTATTGCTGCCGCCCTGATCGTTGCTAGAGGGGAAACGAGGCGAGACACAAATGGTTCTGCTTTTCTGTGCTTGTAGGAAGAGATACAAACATTAACCAAACTGAGCTGCCTCTTTCTGCTGGGCTTTAGTTGTCCTTATGACGCAGCTCACTTTCTATCCATCTTCCTCTCTCTCGAATATATAATATTCTTCTTTATGTGTATGCCGTTTATCGGACGGTTTCATCCAAAGCGTCTAACAGTCATGCGCATATACATTTTACGTATGGGTGGCCCCGGGAATCAAACTAACAATCCTGGCATTTGCAAGCGCCATGCTTTACCAACTGAGCCATACAGGATCATCTCGCTCTATTTTCCTCTTTCTATCGTTCTTCCTTCCCCAACTGTCTCACTCTGTTTATTCGGAACCATGTTGCTTTGAAAGGTCTGTCCAGTTGGCCCACCCAAACAACATTACACCTCAGAGCAGCACCACAACAGACTGATGAGCAACTTGTCTAGACACTCCAAACACCACAGAACAGACTTAGACATCCTTATTTTCCAAACCACTACCATCACATTCACTTCAACATTATTATTTCAAAGTGCTGTGCTCATTAGACAGGTATTATAATGTATAGTATTACAGTATTATAGCAACCTGCATAATAGGGGTCACCATTGTTTCTCCTCCCAGAGATGTGAGCGCTTCTTTCAACTTCCTTATAGCTGACCTAACCAGGTTAATAAAGCCAGGAGAACTCGCCGTCTGTTTTGGCGCAAACAAGAGACCAGAGGTTCTCCTTCGACTCCCCATTATAGCTGGCAGCCCTCTCCCTTCCCAGCATGCTTTGAGGAATATGGGTAGCATATGCAGGCCCTGACCTTTCCCTTCAGAAGGATCAGCTAATGAGGTACCTCTCTTTTGCTATCCACTCCCTCCTCCAACGACCTCTGCATATCAAACCCAATGTGGCGAGTTGGCCTATCTTGGTTGTTTTAAGAGTATTTGGCAATTTAAGGAAAGAGTGGGAAACGATCAGCTGTTGCTGATTATGTTCCTTCATGAACAGGACACCATGAGTTTGGTTTGATCCCAGGTCACATGGGCCCAATCAACCAACATCCCCACTCTGCTCTGTATTAGAAACAGAGCAGAGTGGGGATGTTGGTTCATTGGGCCCATGTGACCCTGAGAGGGCGCGGGGCTTTGTGTGTGTGTGTGGGGCCAGGGGGTCCCATCTTTATGTGCTCTTTGACACCAGTATGATCGAATGGATAGAGAAGGGTTCAGACAGTAGGTCTGTTGAATGGAGGGCAAACAGTCTTGTCCAAATCACTGGGATTGTTTTCTCAGCTAAGCCTGGCCTGTAGGCGTTAACCTCCCCCTACCCCAGGCATTGATCCAGCCTCGGAGAGGAGAGAGCCAAACAATATGACCGCCGCTGTAAATTTACTGTAATACAGCAAGCGACCTGAGCAACATGGAACTGAACTGTGTTGTTCATGTTGTTGCTGTTGTGGTAGATCTAGTTTTGCATGGTTTTTGTAGTCACTGAACTGGTTGGTGAATGTGTTGGATGAGGATTAAAAAGTTACGTTCAATGGCCACAATATGAAGTTATAATGCATGACAAAAAAATTGAGGCTTCAATTTTTATAATTTGTAGTTTTGGTGTCATCTCAGGATTTTTTATTTGTAGTTTATTTAAAGAAGATTTTCTTCTTTATGGAGATGATAACAGAACAAGAGGTCTATAGCTTCATTTCAATTTGTAGTTGTCTTGTGAACTAACTTACCTGTTGCATTGTTTTAGGAACACTGGTGTGAAAATGACTTGTCCCTCTGTGTTCCTGCAAGTCCTTAGGGGTAGAATGCTGGTAATAGGTCCCTCTAGTGTTGATTTAGTGTACTATCGTATGTTTGTATAGATGGTAGGCTAAAGTCCGATGTAGGGATAAAACATTTGGTTAACTTTCTAAAATAAAATGTAAAAGGTTTGAAAGATATCCCAGTTGGAAGATTCCCAGAATCAGGAGGGAATAATCAGGAAATATGGAATTCTTCAAACAGGATTTGTGTAAAATTGATAGTTACCAGAATTGTGCAGACCCAGTCCACCCTATTTGGTTTTAACTGAATTATTTTCCCAAAAATAGACAAGCTATTAAACGTTTGGGATCATGCTTATTTATGGCAATACTCATAAGATTTTCTGTGTTGTTTTTTATTAACATTTCGGAATGTCTACTGTCATTTGTTTTCGAATTGCAGAATAAGAACAGTGATAGCAGGAGTCATTAAAACACAATGTATACATATCAGACATTTCACACTGATAAACTTCTTTATAGCTAAAAATCAACCCCCAGGGGAAATAAAACAGTCAACTGTATCCCTAAACCATTTTATGAGTACATCTTTAACTGTCTATTGAGTGACAAGCACATAGTCTTTTTCCTCTGTCTGTATCAGCCAGCCAGGCAGAGTACTGAACTAAAAGGCCCAGACCCAGTGCCCGCTACAGCCTGGATCCTCATTGATTGTATTGGGATCGATGCTCCCATTAACTGTGGAACAGTTTTAGGCTTTAATTATGTAGGGTGTCAATGGCATTTATCCTGTCAGGGCACACCCGCCGAGTGTATTTTCCAGTAAGGCCAAAATCTTTACGATTAGTACATTAGTGTCAGTCTGCGGGCTAGGGCCATCCCTGGGAGGGATTAATAATACCCATACCACAGCTGGACTAGAGCATGGGGGGGTAGTGCTGGGCAGAGAACTACTGTGCCACCCTGTGGTTAGTGTGGTGTATTGTAGTCACTTCTATGGCGCCTTAAACCCTAACCGACAATGTCCATATAAAGTGGACAATTACTTTATTTTCACCTCCCACTTAAATGTGGACATTGGCCGTATTAAGGGAATTCAGACCTTCAAAGGAAAAGCTTAAAACAAACTGTGTCCAGGATTCAATTCAAAACCACACTATAGCCCACTTGACATTTAAAGGCAATTTCCAATTGAGCCGACATCTGCAGCGTTTTCCTTGAATGCGTTCTCCGCAAGGGGGGGAACGTGGTAACATTGCCTTTAAAAACTGCTTGGCCTACAAGGGCGATTGGATTGAATCCCGTCTGTCATCATTGTATCCCGATATAATGATGACACAGACAGGATTCAATCCAATCGTGCTTGGAGACCAAGCAGCTTTTAAAGGCGATGTTACATATAAGGAACATAATGCATATAAGGAACATAATTCACTTTAACAGTCACACTTTACATAATGTCAGAGTGAACACCAGGTGAATGAGTATTGCAGTTACTTTAGCACAAGTTAATATTCTCTATCTATTTAAATGTGATATATGTTTCGTATATTTTATTAACAATATTAACACTATTTAACTGAAGGAGTGAAGTTGATCTTGGAATATACAGACTATGCCATTTTAAAGCAAATGCAAGCAAATAGCAAAACCTCTCCTCCATAAGGCTTGAAGAGATATTAAAAAAAAAACATGAAATATGCAGGGGAGCTCATTGCTCCCCAACTATATTAAACATTATTGGACATACAAAATCTAAGGTATGGCATATTTATTCATTTTATGTGCATGGTACCATGTCGACTATTCTAAAGATATGGTTTCCTTCACATCAATACAGCTGTTGGTACACATTAGTAGATGATTTTGAAAAAAAGTGAATAATGCATGAAATATTGTGCCATTATCAAGTAGCATACTTTATTTTGTAGTTGTACTGTGAGTATTTCGTTGTATTTTAAATGTGTGTGACTGTCCTTGTCTATCAGTGTTTTGTCACTTGTCATGTGTTGTTTTTTCTGGACTCCGGGAAGAGTAGCTGTGTCTGCAAAAGCTAATGGGGATCCAAATAAACAAATATAAATACACCTGTATGCTGACAAAGGATACAATATCTGAACTTTTTCAACAGCTCTTTAGGCCTGTCCTAGGTAATCAAGACCCGAACAATACACAGAGCAGTAAGATAGACAGTGTTAGAAAGGGGCAACTGGCTAAGGGAAATGAGTGTAAACTATACCAACATCCAATCTATCATCTTCCCCCTCGTTCCTCTACTCCCGAGAATTACCCCAGACTCAAACGACCCCCTACTTTACCTCCACCATGAGGCTCAACTAAATAGATCGACCTCAATAAAACGCTTTTGTATCAGGCACGCTTTAGCCCTCTGTCCCCTTCTCCACAGTGAAGCCCTCCACCTTCACCGTCAGGCCCTCCTCCACTGTGAGGCCCTCAGGCGTACTGCCACACGGACCAGAGGGTCCCCAGGGTGATGCTGTAGGCCAGCATGGCCACCAGGTAGACCCTGAAGAGCAGGACGTCCAGCACGTAGCCCACCTGCAGCCACTCCTTGGCGATGTCCCGGGACTCGTCCCTCTTCTCCAGGAAGCCGCGGATAGATGAGATTTCCTGCAGGATGTTGTCCATGACGGGCGGCGTGTTGTCACGCACCACAGACAGGCCCCCCAGACCCCGCTCCATGATGTCCCCGCCACCACGGCCACTCTCGCAGGTGTGGTGAAGGTGGTGGTGGTGATTGCATCGAGCTGCAAGGGGTCACACAGGGAGAGGTTGGGGGGGTCATATAACATTATTTATTTGTATGTTGAGTATCCAAAGTTGTGTTGAGCTTGTGGAGCTAAATGTATAGATTGGCTCAAAAAGAGAGACATTGTACCGTATATTGACTATTTCCAAAGTGGGAAAACAAAACTGTAAATGTATATTTGTATCCTTTTCTCTCTCTCGCTCTACGATAGGTGTCGTAATGCTGCTGTATTTTTTTCCAATCAATGAATACAGCTGAGAGAGAATTCTATAGTGCCTTAGATCCTTCAGCTCACCATGATCTACTGCCCAGGTCTTTCTTGTCCCTCTCCCTCCCTTCCTTTCTCCTTCCCTTCCTTCCTTCCTGCCCCTTCTTTCATACCCTTCTTCCTACCCAACCCTCCTGTAGATGTATTACCTGGGCTGATGTTGTTCTCTTTGTAGTGGCCCAGATGGTCAGAGTCCCTGGACAGTATGGAGCACAGGCTGTGTTTGTTGCGGATGCAGAGGAGGACTGTGGCCCGCTCCAGCACCAAGTGTTTGAGCCACTGGGGTACGTGGGGCTGCAGGTCCTGCTTATGCACCAGTCGCACTATCAACACTGTCTCTGTCAGGCTGATCACCAACAGGGCCATGCACACTACAAAGTATACACCTAGAGAGAGAAGGAAAGATCGATATTACCTCTGCACACTGCAAGGTACAGCCTAAAAAAGCAACGGGTGCATCCCAAATGGCATCCCAATCCCTATGTAGTACACTACTTTTGATCAGGGCCTTTTGACCAGGGCCCCAACAAACATTAGTCTTTCACCACTTACTCAAGCTTGCAATCCCAACCTTAATGACACATCTGAGCCACAAATGCACCAGCTGCATTTCCAATGGTGTAATATTCTTCAAAGTACTACTCATGTATTTTTTGGGAGGGATCTGTACCTTACTAGTTATATATTTTTTTTAACTTTTACTCCAATACATTTCTAAAGAAAATAGGTACTTTTTGCTCATATATATTTTCCCTGACACTCAAAAGTACTTTAATTTCAAATGCTTAGCAGGAGAGGAAATTATCAAATTCATGAATTTATCAGGAGAACATGTGGTCATCCCTACTGCCTCTGATCTGACGGACTCACTAAACACAAATGCTTAATTTGTAAATGATGTTGGAGTATGCCCCTGGCTATCTGTAAACAACAACAAAACAACCATCTGGTTTGCTTAATATATTTGAAATGATTTATAGCGTTTGCGTTTGATACTTTAGTATATTTAAAACCAAATAATTTGACACTTATACTCAAGTTGTATTTTATTGGGTGGCTTTCACTTGAGTCATTTTCTATTAAAGATCTAACCACGTTTCCATCTGCAGCTTTTATGCTAGTAAAGTCATACCGTAAAACAAAAACAAAAAATCAGGACAGCTGTGATGGAAACCAGAAGTTTCGGTACAATTTTATAAATACAGACAGATAATTTGTTTGTCCGACATGGTGGACTCTTTGTCTGTAAAAAAGTACTTATGCGAGAAATGGTGGTGGAAATACCTTTATGCGCAAATATTGACGTAATAACCATTATATCAAAGTAAACTTGGAGTCACGAGACGATATGTTGTGTGGTCCTCCAACTATGGCTCGGGGAAACCATGCAGTTTATTAGTCTACAGATTTAAATAAGTGATGAACTTCACAAGGTGGTGAAAGTGCATGGTGATGAGCTTGATGTTCATTTCCAATAAATATCAAGGGTCTTATTCTGGTGACATGAAGATTGATGCTTTACTGCCATTTGACAAATATTCTCACAATGATCCATAATCATGTATACTAGCCTACCCGCACAGCCTAATCGTGCCTACTTTGGTGTTACGTACGCTCTAGGCAACAGTTCGCAGATACATTTGCTATTTAACGCAACCGTTTTTGTGACAAAACTATCAGTTGAGTTGAAAAGGCGATGGAAACACATTGAACTTTCGATTTTTATTCGGTACAAGAAAACGGAAAATTACATTTTGTGTGCTCGACGTCATCGCACTGATTTATCCACAACAAGTTTGTTTGGTGGAAACACCACTGGTGGGAAAATGTGAATTTTTTTATTTATGCATATTTTAGAATATTTGAATGGAAGTCGATCGCCAACTGGATGGAATAGCTACTGTGATTGTTTTCAATTAAAATTTAAAAAAATAAACAAATAGCTTCTTAGCTAAGAGCAATTTCTCAAGCAAGAATTTGAGTGGGGAATACAGAAAATGTGCCGTTATTGGGCAGAGAGGTTTGGAACTCTTTCTTATTGGTCTTAATAACTAATTTACCGCATGGTGATATCATCGTGGAAGGCCAAAATGTCCTCCCACCAAAACAGGTTGACATTTCAGGCTTTTCAAACAGCTCTTACACTAAAAGAGCATTTGCATCTTTTTTTTACAATTTCAGGGTATTATTCCAACCTCATAGTATGAAAATGTATATAAAACACAGGTAAATCATGTTTTTGACTGTACTGAGTCTTTAAGATATCTTTGCTTTTACTCAAGTATGACAATCGGGTACTTTTCCAACCACTGTGCATTTCTCTATCTGACCTATGAGCGGCGTCCCGATGGCGGTGGCGGGCAGCGTGTCAGAGACGATGATGAGGAAGACGGAATATCCCAGAAGCAGGGTGATCTTGAAGGACACCCTCTCTCCACTGTCCGGAGGGAGATAGAAGCCCACCAGGTCCATCACCATCAGGAAGATGCTGGGAAGCAGCAGGTTCACAGTGTAGAACAGAGGTCTGCGTCGGATCACCACCTGATCATGATCATCATCATCAATAGAGCAGTAATTAACATAAATGAGTCATGAACAGGTAGGTACGCACTTCCACATCTATAGTAGTTACAGATATCTGGCAGAACAATGTTTTGATGGTAGACAACAATATACCCACAGATTCTAGCAATGACCCTGAAAGTGAGGTGGGAGTCCACACTCTATAGATCACCTATAGATCCTCAGTCATATACTTTTGTTAATTTTCAGAAAAGTAAGCCTGTTTTCTTTGTTTGACACATAAGAAAAACAGACATTCTCAATACATATTTAATGCAGCTCAAGATGTTCTAATAAAGCCCCTTGCAGTAGAGGTCAAAGTTAATATCTCATATAGTTCTATATTTTTAAATTATAGTATCTAGTATATCTCCTTACTGAAGGTCTTGCCTTTCTGTCATGTTCAGTTGGCTTTGAGTAAATGGATTAAGTGAAGATATTGTGTACATGCAGGTGTTGAGGGGGTTTTGATATAATTTTAACAGGTGTAGATACTTGCTAAATTAATGTGGTGATCTTTGCCAACCCAATATTGTGCTCTTTTAACTATTGCTATTTATTTAATCATCACGCACAGGGTTGCAAAATAACTTCCCCCAAATTCCCAGGTTTTCCAGAAATCCTGGTTGGAAGATTCCTGGAATCAGGAGGGAATAAGCACAAAAAACAGGATTTCTGGGAAACCTGGAAGTTTGGCGACAGTTTTTTGGTTTTTAGGTCAGTCTTTGCCAAATAATATCTTTCCATAACCTGTCTTGAATACATAAATACAAGGTAATGAATGATTATATTATGCATACTCACATTGAACTTCATCTCTGCATAGGAGTCAATGTTGTCCAGACTGAAGCGCTTGTATTTAGACAGGACGTGAAGCAGCTCCCACTCCCCCTGGTTCATGAAGACACTCTTGTCCACCTTGAGTTCCTCTGCGCTCCTCATCAGCTTGAGATCGATGTCATTAACTACAGACACAGAGGAGACAGAGACCAGTGGGTTCAGATCAATGTAAGTTATGTAATGGACATTATCAACTGTACCCTGCCACAGATTATTTTTTAGTTTTTTAGCGGGGTGAAAATGGTGTAGCATCTGGCACTGATGACATAGAATACGTTTGTATTGAGGTTATTTTGAAACAAAAGTAGAAGACAAATTACATCTGTACTTCCTAATTCCAGAAACTATCAAGATGGAGGTAACAAAACAATAGAGGACTAAGACTGAGGGCATGAAAGGGCATTCTTACCTGGTACTTATGTGCAGTTGTCTACAGTACTTAAGTAAAAAAAATACTTTAAAGTACTACTTAAGTAGTTTTGGGGGGTATCTGTACTTTACTATTTATATTTTGACAACTTTTACTTTTACTTCACTACATGAAAATAATGTAGTTTTTACTCCATACATTTTCCTTGACTTCCAAAAGTGTTGGCGTGGGCTGCTGGCTATCTGTAAACTTTTAAAACTTTTAAAAACAAGAGAATTGTGCCGTCTGGTTTGCTTAATATAAGGAATTTGAAACGATTTATACTTTTACTTTTGATACATAAGTCTATTTTTTGCAATTAAATTTACTTGTGGTACTTAAGTATATTTAAAACCAAATGCTTTGTATTTTACTCAAGTAGTATTTTACTGGGTGACATTCACTTTTACTTGATTCATTTTCCAAGAAGATATCTTTACTTTTACTCAAGTATGACAATCGGGTACTTTTTCCACCACTGCTGTATGTGCAGTTGAAAAGCCTTACCTCACATGCAAATTACTATACAACTAAATAACCTTATGTCTTACGGGTATGGAGCCAGCTCTGAAAGGTCAGGCTGCAGTTCTGGACGTCGAATGGGAAGTTGTAGATGTTGAGAGTGCAGGCGGTCACCACCTGGATAGGCTTGTAGTTGCGCACTAGTCCATAATGGGTCACGTACACATAGGGAATGTCCGGAGACTTCCCCACATCCACACTGAGAGATTACGAAACACAACAACTCAAAGCAAAAAGATGTTTGTGGCTGATTCAGACAACTAATATTTTAGCGTAGGCTAAGTCACACTTTACATATTACTTTAGTAATGCTTTATCAAAGTATCCAATTTTGTCAGTTTACATCAGCAGATAAATTATACTTTTTTATACATAACATCATTTTAGTCAAGTAAAATTATCTGTATGGCCTCATGCGTTGTCCTAACCCCACAATAACGAAACACTGTAGGCTACTTACAACTCGTTGATTAGTATGTCAGGCACCCACACGTTCGCAGTCGGTATGGACATTTGATTCACATCATCAAAATCCTCTGGGTTCCATACCAGGAATTCGTCTGTCCATTCCTGATAAAGACTTGTAGCATTATTTCCTGATACAGAGTTATAGCATAAGCGCAATAAGCATGGTCTAGTATTAATAATTCATGAATTAATAAGTATTGTATAAAGGCTTATAACTAGTTCCTCTGATAAGATGTTTGATACATGTCCAAAGGTGAGGATATCCAATGTTCTGCTGTACTTTTAGGATTGTTTTAAATGCTTGGAAACGTTTATTCAACCAAATCCATTAGTTGAAATAGTTATTATACTGTTACAAATAGTTATGTCTTACCTGCCTGTACCATATATATGTTGTCAGAACCTGGTTCTTCTCATCCTGTTGTAAAACACAGCAGCACACAGAGGAAATAGTGAAGATCTACATAGTGTGTAGCCTATCTCAGTATACGGAACTCTTCTACGATGTGATTTAGGCATACCACACTGAGGATAGAGTACACCATAAGGTCGATGGCCACCATTGTGCAATTTCGCCAGTTGCGCACGGGTCGCACACCCTTCTTGTACCCAGCACTCAAGTATTCGGAGAGGCGTACCAAGGTGGCATTGGCAAAGCGTCCGGTATTATTGCTCAGTTTCTTGACTAAAACAAGTAAAACACATTGTTACAGCATATGGATTTAAACATAATGCTATCCACTAAAATGCAACATCTTAAGGGTTGTACAATTATTATGTTGTGTTAGCCTATAGAAAATAGCAACCTCCGTCAAAAACGCCACAGCCTATATGAAATGATTTACCTGTGCAGGCTCTCGCGGTGCCTTGAATCAGAAGCAAGACCAGCGCTGTCCAGAGTGCTGAAACTCTCATTGTGACCAAAGTTTCACTTCACCGCCTTAAGCTTGCCAATAATGAGCAGCGCTCAGCTTTGAGATGTAGCGGTCAACTGGCGCCGCCCGAGACCCATATTCAGGATTGTTGACTGTAGCCCAATGTCTACTGTATCATATATGAGTTAAATTAGGTTTCCTGCATTCTGGATAAGGCTGGCTTAGCCAGCTGATGTAACTATGAATATGAGGGTGTGTTCATCGTTAATTTGATGATGGGGATTGGAAGCAGTGGAGGTTATGTCACCACCTGCCCTGAGCAGATAACTCCGAGCAATCATACTATTTACAGTATCTGATCGTGTAGCCAGATGTCTCTGTCTGGATCAAGTTTCATGTGGGATATTGGCATTTTTCCTTCAACTCAATCCTCAATATCTTTCATACCATGGGGAAATTATTGATCTCTATAAAATTCCAAACACAGTATGATGTAGGCCAAGTCTATGATCTAGTTGTATGTAACCTACAACTGTGTTAAGACATTGATTTCCTGAACATACAGAAGAGCATAGGCCTATTTTCTCTTGAGCTTGCTTTTCAACATTGGCATATGGGAGGTCAAGTGCAGATCGGTTTTCTCTTCTCTCACTAACAAGACCGAACGGACATTTGATACTGATGTTAGACATTATTTTGTTCATTTTGTTCACTAGGTTAGCCTATCATTTAAATCAGTTGATATCTTAAACTGTGTATGTTGGGGAAATACATACTGTAAGCTATAAAAAAATAGAGTCGCACACTTATATTTAACTCCAGTAATTTATTTGGTAAAACGCCAACATTTCAGCATCACTGTGCCTTCTTCAGGGTAATGACATTACACTAAATAATTTTCTCTAGGTGTGTGCCAGCTCATGCTTTTAATTAGGGGAAACACGTACTGAAATCTACAACAACATTGAATTTCTGACTTTTATTATGTGATTGGACGAGATAATACCATTGAAAAATAATGTCCATTTATGACACACACAAAAACACATTTCAAATATGTAGTATCTTTTATTAAGGATTAACATTGCAGGCTATGTTAAAAGCATACAAGTGTATTAAGAGCAAACCAGCCATTTTCTTGGATAGAAACTTTTACTCACTGTACTGGCTGGAGGCTTTGATATGATTCCAAAACATCTATATCCCTGTATAACACCAGCTAAAAACAGGATAAACAATCAAACCAAGATCCACAGTTGATTTAAAAAAAACTTGCAACAGGACTTGCTTGATATGATGGGGAATAAGAAGTTACATCACAAGTATGAATGTACAACATAACATTACAGCAAACAATAACCATTATTAATTTCTCTCCTCAACTCAGAGGTGTCCATACAACCGGTTGTAATGTGATCTGCTCAAAGAAAAATGTCTGCTGTTCAAGTGAAAATTCTATTTACAAAGATTGTTCCCAGCCAAGGGTTTTATGAGTAGCTCATGTGTCTTTTTATGACTATCAGTGAACCAACAGGGAATGCAGTTGCCTAAGCTTTGAATGTGCTTTATTGATTTGGTACGAGTTTCAGGGGAGCATGGTGATTCAAGTTAATGTGGAATAACATCACATTGACGTTGCGGAATGTGCACGGAGAATAGGAGTAAGATGTCTTTTTATGAAGATCTTCAGTTGAAGGAATATGTTAATACATCAGCCCATAGTGAATTATGGGAACCATCTTCCAATTGTAAATGGGAATTACAGTGTTCACTCAATAGCTTCTAGCTACAGTATCAAAAGAAAGGGGGAGAAAAGGGATTAAGTCGCCCTCATCAGTAACCCTAAAAAGACTAACTTAGAATTTCCTATAAATACCTAAACATAAATATAGTATAATATATGTACTTGATAATGGAAACATTTAAAAATACTGTACATGAATGTCCTTTGTCTAAAAAATGACATATTATTACTGCAAATACAGAGTCAGTGCTTTCACTGGACCAAACAATGATAAATCATTAACCTTGAGGAATAGTCTGCAATTATTAATTACATTTTATTGCAGAAAAATAAAATAAAAATTCTCCTCATGCCGATAACATTTGAACAACAATTCCTCCTCTCCTCATGCAGAGCTCCAGCTGGCCCACAGTAGCAGCAGAGTGCTGGCGTAGACGACCAGGATGAACAGGTAGACTCGGAAAAGAAGGATGTCCACCTTGCAGCAGAGGGCCACCCAGTCGGCCTGGGCCAAATCGTCACTCTCCCCTTCTTGCAGGTAGAGCCGCAAGGCCACCACCTCCTGGAGCAGCCTCTCCAGCCGTGGAGCACTCTCCTGGAGCTCGCTCAGGGACAGTAGGTCCTCCTCTGGAGCCAGGTCAAACTCATAGCCTGGAGGGACGACATGAACTGTAAGTGGGGTGATAAAGGGTGATGATGGGGTTGAACAAATTAATGTCGAAGAGAACATATCTATTTTTCCCCAAAGACAAGATTTTGTTGCTACATCGCAATCAAGGTAAATGGTTAGGTGTATGTGTAGACATACTGTAAAGATGTATAATTTATATGATTCATTTGATGTTAACACAGAGGAAGCTAGATATGTTGTCAACATGTAAACGTGTCAGAGCTGGCCATTACAAATGAAAGGGAATCAGAAATCTGAGGTAAGTAAATCTGTGTTAAGTTAGGAAAACAACCACCTGCTAAGTGTTTGTTTCTCATACCTAGTCACTCTCTTATGTCCTATGACCTAGAAATACAAAGCTTCTCAACAACACATCCTCCCTCTCACCCCCACACTGATCCACGTCGACCAGCGTTTTGACAGAGGTGAAGTTGCTCTCGAGGAAGGTCTGGCTGGACGAGCCGTACTTGTCGAGGAGGCAGGCGGACACTGACATCTCCTTGACCTCCTTCTCGTTGTGGTGGAGGAGCTTCACCACAAAGATGGAGATGGATAAATTCAGCACAAGCAGCGCCATGCAGACCGCAAAGAACACACCTGTAGGATGGAGAACACCAAACATCAACAACACCTGTTAGAGAAGGAAGACATGCCTCAAGATGTCTTCATAAATATGTCTCAAGACATTTCACAAAGTATTGGCCATGGCTGGGTATGAATGGCATGCTTGGTGTGTCAAACAATATTAGAGAAAGTTCAAAACAAAGATGAGGAAAGGAGCTGGTGTAGGATACCTATGAGTGGTGTTCTGATGGCGGTGGCAGGCATCTCGTTCATCAGGTTGACCCTGAAGACAGTGTAGCCCAGGAGGATGCTGGTCTTAAAGGTGATCCGGGTGCCACTGTTAGGCGGCAGATAGAAGCTGATGACGTCCACCACCATGAGGAAGATGCTGGGGATGAGCAGACTCACCACGTACAGCAGGGGGCGCCGGCGGATCAACACCTGACCAGTGGGGGGGAGCAAGATGGAGAGTGAGAGCGGGAAAGAGTGAGAGCGGGAAAGAGTGAGAAGAGTGATAGCGGAGAAGAGTGAGAGCGGGAAAGAGTGAGCGAATTTGACTTTGATTGATTTCAACTCACTTTCCTCAACTGAACCCACAAGAAAACTCTATTCGATAGTATTACCCTCATATTCTCCGGTGCCCAAAAACACACAAATCCCCTCAACAACCACTTTTACAATGAGTCATAGTGTAAATGTAACCCAAGAAGCCCTGCTGGATAGACAATCCATCATTAAGTGCCCTTCTGAGCTGAATGTAGAACAGCAGCCCTGCCTAGCCTATCTTCTCAGACCCACCTGCGCCGGGCCAAGAGCCCATTTCTCTGGCAGAACAAGACGGCCATTGATCAGCTGCCACAGAGACAGCCTCATTATGGTGCCTCTCTCTCAGCATGCTGGACGCGCCTCAGCCTCATCTATTAGCATTAGCGCTTAATCCCGTCTGTGAAGCCCTGGCTGAACCCTTTAACTTCCTCACAGCAGGAGGACAAGGAGGATGGGATGGCAAAAAAACTACTGTCGCTACTCAATCTGCTTTAGTTGTCATTGTACAGTCACATTCTCCCTACAAGAGAAGTGTGTACTTTTTTTGTTGCATAGTCATCAAGCCATTTAGAAAATCCCACTATCGCACCAATTCACATATTCTATATTTACCGACTGGCTGGATATGCATTGCTGTGTAAGTCGATACAGATGGCACTAGACGTATAGGTCATATTTGTATTCCTTAAATTACTTTCATTCAAATCGAGTATCTAAAGGGAAACAAAGAGATATTTGGTAAACGGTAGGCACACACGTTGAACTGGATGTGGGCGTAGTCTCTGTCGTCCAGGCGGAGATGCCAGTAGCGGGAGGGCACAGACAACAGTTCCCACTCGCCATCGTCCATAAATGACTTCTGATCATTTGCGATTTCCTCCGCACTCCTCCACAGTGTCAGGTTCACCTCATTCACTGCATACACGATGGTAAAGGTCAAGGGACGGAGTTTAATGACACAAGCCTTCATGACACTCAGTCAATATGACCTGCTATTGATTTGATACTACACTGCTCAAAAAAATAAAGGGAACACTAAAATAACACATCCTAGATCTGAATGAATGAAATATTCTTATTAAATACTTTTTTCTTTACATAGTTGAATGTGCTGACAACAAAATCACATAAAAATTATCAATGGAAATCAAATGTATCAACCCATGGAGGTCTGGATTCTGGAGTCACACTCAAAATTAAAGTGGAAAACCACACTACAGGCTGATCCAATCTTGATGTAATGTCCTTAAAACAAGTCAAAATGAGGCTCAGTAGTGAGTGTGGCCTCCACGTGCCTGTATGACCTCCCTAATACGCCTGGGCATGCTCCTGTTGAGGTGGCGGATGGTCTCCTAAGGGATCTCCTCCCAGACCTGGACTAAAGCATCCGCCAACTCCTGGACAGTCTGTGGTGCATCGTGGCGTTGGTGGATGGAGCGAGACATGATGTCCCAGATGTGCTCAATTGGATTCAGGTCTGGGGAACGGGCGGGCCAGTCCATAGCATCAATGCCTTCCTCTTGCAGGAACTGCTGACACACTCTAGCCACATGAGGTCTAGCATTGTCTTGCATTAGGTGGAACCCAGGGCCAACCGCACCAGCATATGGTCTCACAAGGGGTCTGAGGATCTCATCTCGGTACCTAATGGCAGTCAGGCTACCTCTGGCGAGCACATGGAGGGCTGTGTGGCCCCCCCGAAGAAATGCCACCCCACATCATGACTGACCCACCGCCAAACTGGTCATGCTGGAGGATGTTGCAGGCAGCAGAACATTCTCCATGGCGTCTCCAGACTGTCACGTCTGTCACGTGCTCAGTGTGAACCTGCTTTCATCTGTGAAGAGCACAGGGCGCCAGGGGCGAATTTGCCAATCTTGGTGTTCTCTGGCAAATGCCAAACGTCCTGCACGGTGTTGGGCTGTAAGCACAACCCCCACCTGTGGACATCAGGCCCTCATACCACCCTCATGGAGTCTGTTTCTGACCGTTTGAGCAGACACATGCACATTTGTAGCCTGCTGAAGGTCATTTTGCAGGGCTCTGGCAGTGCTACTCCTGATCCTCCTTGCACAAAGGCGGAGGTAGCGGTCCTGCTGCTGGGTTGTTGCCCTCCTACGGCCTCCTCCACGTCTCCTGATGTACTGCCCTGTCTCCTGGTAGCGCCTCCATGCTCTGGACACTACGCTGACAGACACAGCAAACCTTCTTGCCACAGCTCGCATTGATGTGCCATCCTGGATGAGCTGCACTACCTGAGCCACTTGTGTGGGTTGTAGATTCCGTCTCATGCTACCACTAGAGTGAAAGCACCGCCAGCATTCAAAAGTGACCAAAACATCAGCCAGGAAGCATAGGAACTGAGAAGTGGCTCCTTTATTCGGGGTGTCTTGCTAATTGCCTATAATTTCCACCTGTTGTCTATTAAATTTACACAACAGCATGTGACATTTATTGTCAATCAATGTTGCTTCCTAAGTGGACAGTTTGATTTCACAGAAGTGTGATTGACTTGGAGTTACATTGTGTTGTTTAAGTGTTCCCTTTATTTTTTTGAGCAGTGTATATCAAATGACTAACTACTGTAATTTACTAAATACTGTATGTATGATAGCCTAATGCATGCATTTTGTCTATGAAAATATATTCCATTATTATTTTGCACTTCTAATTTTGTGTTACTGCCACGTCATCCATCTGTGCAGATCCAGATGTGTAGTCATTTGACTGGGTAGCTACGTTAGCATGTTTACATCTCTCTCTCTCTAGGCTAACCTGAGTGAAGCCAGCTGCGGAAGGTCAGAGTGCAGTTCTGCTTATCGAAAGGGAAGGCGTACAGCTCCAGGTCACATGCAGACACCACCTGGATGGGTTTGTTGTTCTTCACCATCCCGGACGAGTTGACATACACATAGGGGATGGCAGGGGACTCCCCTACATCCACACTAACAGGGGGAAGACCACAGACTTATGGGTAAGATGGGAGTTCCAGCTGCTTACAGTATGTTGAACATGAGACATGAACCCCAACATGCTGACCAGACCGCGTGTGTGCCATTGTGTCCATGTTAATTTTGTCCATCCACACCAGACGCGATTAGGACACGCAGTTTGAAATATGAAAACAAACTCTGAGTCAACTATATTAATTCGGGGACAGGTCGAAAAGCAAATATTTATGGCAATTTAGCTAACTAGCTTGCTGTTGATAGCTAATTTGTCCTGGGATATAAACATTGGGTTGTTATTTTGCCTGAAATGCACTAGGTCCTCTACTCCGACAATTAATCCACAGATAAAAGTGTATTTTATCATTTTTATGGAACGGTCTGCCTACCCATGTCAGAGACGCAAACTCTGTCTCAACCTTTAAGTCTTTACTGAAGACTCATCTCTTCAGTGGGTCATATGATTGAGTGTAGTCTGGCCCAGGAGTGGGAAGGTGAACGGAAAGGCTCTGGAGAAACGAACCGCCCTTGCTGTCTCTGCCTGGCCGGTTCCCCTCTTTCCACTGGGATTCTCTGCCTCTAACCCTATTACAGGGGTAATAGGGTTAGGCCCTCTCATGCCGTCCCTGGAAGGGGTGCGTCACCTGAGTGGGTTGATTCACTGATGTGGTCATCCTGTCTGGGTTGGCGCCCCCCCTTGGGTTGTGCCATGGCGGAGATCTTTGTGGGCTATACTCAGCCCTGTCTCAGGATGGTAAGTTGGTGGTTGAAGATATCCCTCTAGTGGTGTGGGGGCTGTGCTTTGGCAAAGTGGGTGGGGTTATATCCTTCCTGTTTGGCCCTGTCCGGGGGTGTCCTCAGATGGGTCCACAGTGTCTCCTGACCCCTCCTGTCTCAGCCTCCAGTATTTATGCTGCAGTAGTTTATGTGTCGGGGGGCTAGGGTCAGTTTGTTATATCTGGAGTACTTCTCCTGTCCTATTCGGTGTCCTATGTGAATCTAAGTGTGCGTTCTCTAATTCTCTCCTTCTCTCTCTCGGAGGACCTGAGCCCAAGGACCATGCCCCAGGATTACCTGACATGATGACTCCTTGCTGTCCCCAGTCCACCTGGCCGTGCTGCTGCTCCAGTTTCAACTGTTCTGCCTTCTTATTATTCGAACATGCTGATCATTTATGAACATTTGAACATCTTGGCCATGTTCTGTTTTAATCTCCACCTGGCACAGCCAGAAGAGGACTGGCCACCCCACATATGCTCTCTCTAATTCTCTCTTTTTTTCTCTCTCTCTCGGAGGACCTGAGCCCTAGGACCATGCCCCAGGACTACCTGACATGATGACTCCTTGCTGTCCCCAGTCCATCTGACTGTGTTGCTGCTCCAGTTTCAACTGTTCTGCCTTATTATTATACGACCATGCTGGTCATTTATGAACATTTGAACATCTTGGCCATGTTCTGTTATAATCTCCACCCGGCACAGCCAGAAGAGGACTGGCCACCCCACATAGCCTGGTTCCTCTCTAGGTTTCTTCCTAGGTTTTGGCATTTCTAGGGAGTTTTTCCTAGCCACCGTGCTTCTACACCTGCATTGCTTGCTGTTTGGGGTTTTAGGCTGGGTTTCTGTACAGCACTTTGAGATATCAGCTGATGTACGAAGGGCTATATAAATAAATTTGATTTGATTTGATTTAAAAGGGTAACTGAGTTTGTTTCTAGTATTCTCTCCTCCTTCAGGTTTCTTCTTCATTGGACTTTATATGGTGGTTGGCAACCAACTCTAAGGTGCATTACCACCACCGTCTGGAGTGTGGACCTCAGTTCACCTTTCAATAACCCACATGGGTGAGGAGATGGGAGAGGTGGGACTTGCGGTGCATCAAGCATCACAAATAGAACCAAGTTCTACTTTAGCGCCTGAATGCAATGATTTAATAACATGTATGTGTAAATTAATTTTCAACGCACGAGTGGTCAGCATGTTAGGGTCAGCACACTTGTCTGTCATTTTAAAGTAAAAGGCCAAATATTTAACATTTCTGAGAAGAGTCTGAGGGTATTGAGTAATGTGAGGTTATTGAGTAATCCAATGGCATGTTATGTAATTTGAACAGGAATACATATGGTGTCAAATCTTACAATTCACTGATGATGAGATCGGGCACCCATATAGCATCAGAGGACAGGGAGATCTCAGTGATCCCGTCAAACTCCTCGGGGTCCCACACCAGGAACTCATCGGTCCAGATCTGACATCACAAACGGGAAACGCATCACAAGACCATTCAATACGTATTTAGATGTTTTGAAAGTTACATACAGTATCTTGAAGACTTGATTGCTGACAAGCAAAACCGTTTGGGACAATCATTAACACCAATAGAAGAAGACAATTCATACCAACCTGCCGGTACCAAATGCTTGTGGTTACTTGCTGAGTCTTTCCATCCTGTAAAAAGTAGATTTGTATTATATTTTTGTGTGTAAATTGTTTGGGCAGATTATTGAAATGTTTAAATACAAATGGTCAAAATGTATTTATTGAAACAAGATTAACCTTTCATACAAATTGTATGAAATGTTAATATTTTAAATGATCATTTTGACAATGTTTTCATTTCTTGTGTTACATATTACCAGAAGCATGGCAGGTAATGTATTGTATTTTATATTTAAATAATGAAGGATTTAGATAAGGCCATATAGAGTTATTTTTCTTTACCACATCAAGGACCGACTGCAGTATGAGGTCTATGTGGATTAGCGTGGGTCTGGTCCAGTTCTGAACAGGTCTCACTCCACAGTCGTATTTACGCAGGAGGGTCCTGGTGAGCTGGTTCAGAGCAGATCTCTTGGGTTTATCTGCTACCTGTTCAGCTAGAGGGGCTGAATGGAAGTCAAGTAGTAAATCAATCATATGAAATTCAACTCATTGATATATAGGGTTACAAAATGTTCTATATATTTTTTTAATGTCCAGGTTTTCCAGAAATCCTGGTCGGAGCGTTCAGAATTTCATGCTTATTCCCTCCTTTTTCCAGGAATCTTCCAACTGGGATTTCTGGAAAATCTGGGAAAGTTAACTGAATTGAGCCACCCTACCTCTAACAAATAAAATGCAAACCCTGTCCGTCTTGTATATGACAAAAGTCTACCTGATAATTTACGGTATAATCTATTCTCAACATGATTATTGTGTCACAAATTTTAATTTAAGACCATGAATCCAATGTGCTACGTTTACAGACATTGTGGTTAACTCCACTACTAAGAATGAAAAACATGTATATGCATGTATTAAACATAATGAAGAAACATGTTATTATTAAATAAAAAATATTTTACCATCCATGCATTAAATCTTGATTTATCTGTCTCACATGAAAAATAATTGTCTGTTTCAGATTGGGTTGCAAAATTCCAGTAACTTTCCCCAAATTTTCCAGAAATCCCAGTTGGAATATTCCTGGAATCAGGAAGGAATAAACAGGAAATCCAGGAATCCTCCAGCCAGGATTTCTGGGAATTTTGAGGAAATTATCGGAATTTTGCAACCCTAGTTTCAGAGTTAGTTAAAACACTGAGATTCAAAGGGATGGACTGCCTGTGATCATATAATTGGATTTACAGGATAGGAAGCTCAAAGAAGGGTTCCATTAAGTCATACATTTGCAATAACATGTCAATCATCTTTAAATGTAAAGTTGCTTGTTTCATGTAGACAATTCTTAATAGCACTGACTGGTAAACTGGTCTTTAATGTTTTATTTAATTTATATTTATGGATATTTAATTCAAAACTGATTGTAGAAGAGGAAAACAATGTGAGTAAATCTTACCTGAGCTTAGTAGAAGCCAGAGAATAGATATCATGTTGAGCAACCAGTTGCAGATCCCCAATCAGTTTTATACACCTAAATCTCCCCTTCAAAATGTTGTAATGTCAGATGATCTTCAAAGTAAGTTTCCTTTCTTTCTGTTTCTTTTCGTTCTGAAATGTATTCTGGATAGTTTGATGTCTCTTCTTTACTCGCTTTCAACAGTAAATGGACCGGTGTGGGAAAGTTCGAGTGGCATCTGTATTGATTTTCTATTAACATGGTAAGATGATACTTTTTTTAAGGAGTGAGGCAGACCCACTCCTTTGGTATTGTGGCAGTGCAGAGGTGAAAGATGGCTGTAGATGGCTAGTTACATAACTGCTGATTGATTTACTAAAGTAGACTGCTACAGCAGCCAAGGTGATGATGTCTGTGGTCATTTTTGCTTGTTTTTACTCTTCTCCAAATACCATTTTAGAGTTTTTAAATTGAGTAAAAATGCAGTAAATGAGCTTGAACTAAAGATTCCTTGGAAGAACCCCCCCCCCCCCATATTTCAAAACAGTTTAGGCTAACGTTTATTTATCCTTAATAATGATAATGATGTATCAATAATTTGCTTGAACGTTATTTGTCCATTGCCGTAACCGCGCGCACCCACGTTGGTTGCGCTCGTCCGTTTTTTGGACAGGCGAATATGCTCTTCTCAGCTCTGCTTGGGTGTGGCTGTTTGAGAGATGAATTGTTTTTCAAAACCGAAGTGTAGGCATCTGGGGAAAATAAACAAGACATTCGGCCTTTTCTGCCATGAGAGTTGAACAACAGCGTGAACATGGGGAAAACAAGGATTTCGGTGAGCACTAAGTAACGGAGTGGAATGAAAATGCAACAAGTGACATTTTAAAAAACTTCAACCTTCCATGAGATCGGTAACAACTAACCAAAAGAGATACATCCTATATTTTCTGTGTGGATAGCCACTAAATAATTTCACAACACGACCTTATTCCTTTGTGAAACAGTGAATGACACATTTGTTTCAATTTATCTCAAGTGTGGGAGATTATATTTGTTTCTAAACTGTTGTCACGAAGTATTCTGTCTGACCTACAAATATGTTTGAAATGGCGTCTCGTTCAACGTATCACAACCAGGTGGAAAAATAGTTATGTTATTGTCATAAATCTTTGCAATAACTGTAATTAGCGAAAGGTAGTCTGTCAAAAGCACTAACAACATGCATAGCCTACCCATAGTTTTGGAATATACCTGTATCCTACTAGTGTACTAAACTCCACTCCATGGTGAAGAAAGTTTATGATGAACTTCACCGTGGAGTTTAGTCCGCTAGTATTCTACAAAATGGACAAAACCCGACCAGCTTCAACTCATTATGCTTAATCATAAACAATTCCCATTTGTTGTGTTTCACACTAATTTGCTCACTGTATCTATTGGTTATTTATTCTATTTTGTAACAGTGGAATGCAAGACTAGGCAAATTACACATTACGTTTCACACAGTACAAAGTAAGTACATGATCAGATTTATGGCATTTGGGATAGAGTTTTAGTGAGTTCGTCCACTATTTGGCTAGTAATTAATCAACATGTCTCTAGCCCATTTATAGCCCCCATTTATAGCTTGACATAACTGTGTGTGTGTGTCCCCCCTCCTCCCCAATTCATGTCCTATCTACAGTAATATGGGTCAGGGTTCAAGTGGCTTTTTGTGTGTGTCAGAAAAACATCCACTGCCTTTTTCACTTAAACCCTGGTAGCGTTGTAAATGGAATGATAAACAGAGGCACCGGCTATCATTTCAGGGCCCAAAATAGGGGCTGACCAAGACCACAGCTCTCCATATATGTCTGCCACGCTGTTACCCTGACATTTCCACCTGCTGCTATTGGGGGGGGGGGGGGGGGGCTTTATATAGCCTCATGCCGCTCAGCTGACACACACACATATATATATTATTATTTGAACTGTTTGGCCACTACTGTTCTGGTGTATCATTTCAAAACCTTAAGGATACTTTAAGTTATATTGTATTAGGTATAAATGGATCATGACTCCTGTACACTATGAGTGAGTGATGTTGAACATATTTGCCAGGCTGTGGACTGGACTTACGTGAGACTTATCTGAGCTTGCAAACTGGCAAACAATGTGCATAGCAAAGTTTTAGTTGGTTCCATCCCATTCATGTAGTACCATTGTAATTGTTTTGGGCAATGTTTCCCGAACTGATCCTTGTGACCCTCAGCCTTTCTACATATTTGATCTAATCCACTAGCACACCCGGTTCAACTAGACAACTAATCAGTTGTTTTAGTGTTGGAATAGATCAAATATGTGCAGGGCCAGGACCGGTTCGGGAAACATTGGGTTAGAGTACCCACATGGTGGAATATATAGCCTCACATAGACTCCTATTTACTTCCAATGACACTACTCCAGTTAAAAATTGACCTCAAAATATGGACTAGAAATGAAATATATATAATCATACAAATCAAATCAAAAATCTTGTATGGCCGAAGAACATTACTTGTACAAAATCTAATAAGGATCTGGATAAGAAGCGAATTCGGAGTGAAGGCCATTCCGCTCCAGCTCCACTCCGCTCACTTTCTCTTCATACCATCCCATCAAATCCACATTGACATTATCCCACCCCTAATATCCGTAATTGGCTTAAAAAGCCAAAGGTAACATTATCTACCAATTCATTTCCAGCAATATTGCCTCTGTATGTCTGTGTGGCACATGCATTTGTCTATCATTCTCTTCGAGGAGCCAGTTAGCCATCATGATAACTATCTTCTGGGTTGACAGAAAGACTACCCAAAACCTTCTGTTTGAGACAATCAGTTGTGTTGTGACAATGTAGGGATGGTATACAGAAGATAATACGGACTTGGTCTTTTACCAAATAGGGTTATGTCAAGAACAGCTCAAATAAGCAAAGAGAAATGGCAGTCCGTCATTACTTTATGACATGAAGGTCAGTCAATATGGAACATTTTAAGATCTTTAAAAGTTTCTTCAAGTGGAGTCGCAAAAACCATCAAGCGCTATGATGAAACTGGCTCTCATGAGGACCGCCACAGTAGTTATCTCTACTGAAGAGGATAATTCATTAGTTACCAGCCTCAGAAATTGCAGCACAAATTAAACCTTCACAGAGTTCAAGTAACAGACACATCTCAACATCAACTGTTCATAGGAGACTGCGTAAATCAGGCCTTCATTGTCAGATTGCTGAAAAGAAACCACTACTAAAGGCCACCAATAAGAAGAGACTTGCTTGGGCCAAGAAACACGAGAAATGGACATTAGACCGGTGGAAATCTGTCCTTTTGTCTGATGTGTCAAAATTTGAGATTTTTAGATCAATTCGTCATGTCTTTGAGAGACAAAGTAGGTGAATGGATGATCTTTGCATGTGTGGTTCCCACTGTGAAGCATGGAGGCGGAGGTGTAATGGTGTGGGGGTGCTTTGCTGGTGACACTGTCTATGATTTATTTAGAATTCAAGGCACTCTTAACCAGCATGGCTATCACAGCATTCTGAAGCGATATGCCATCCCATCTGGTTTGCGCTTAGTGGGGCAATCATTTGTTTTTCAACAGGACAATAACCCAACACACCTCCAGGCTATTTGACCAAGAAGGAGAGTGCTGCATCAGATGACCTGACCTCTACAATCACCTGACCTCAACTCAATTGAGATGGTTTGGGATGAGTTGGATTGAAAAGCAGCCAACAAGTGCTCATCTTATGTGGGAACTCCTTCAAGACTGTTGGAAGAGCATTCCATGTGAAGCTGGTTAAGAGAATGCCAAGAGTGTGCAAAGCTGTTAAGGCAAAAGGTGGCTACTTTGAAGAATCTAAAATATATTTTGATTTGTTTTACACTTTTTTGGTTACTACATGATGTGTTATTTCATAGTTCTGATGTCTTAACTATTATTCTACAATGTAGAAAATAGTCAAAGTAAAGAAAAACCCTTGAATGAGTAGGTGTGTCCAAACTTTTGACCGGTACTGTATACCGTGCATTCGGAAATGATTCAGACCCCTTGATTTTTATCACATTTTGTTACGTTAGTTTTATACCAAAATCTATTAAATAGCTTTTTTTTTCTCATCAAGATAAACACAATACCTCATAATGAAAAAGCAAAAAATGTTTTTAATATTTTTTTGGCAGTGTGTGTGTGTATATATATGTATATTCCGGCACCGACAGAGATGGCCGCCTCGCTTCGCGTTCCTAGGAAACTATGCAGTTTTTTGTTTTTTTACGTGTTATTTCTTACATTAGTACCCCAGGTCATCTTAGGTTTCATTACATACAGTCGAGAAGAACTACTGAATATAAGATCAGCGTCAACTCACCATCAGTACGACCAAGAATATGTTTTTCGCGACGCGGATCCTGTGTTCTGCCTTACAAACAGGACAACGGAGTGGATTCCATGCAGCGACCCAAAAAAACGACTCCGAAAAAGAGGGAAACGAGGCGGTCTTCTGGTCAGACTCCGGAGACGGGCACACCGTGCACCACTCCCTAGCATTCTTCTTGCCAATGTCCAGTCTCTTGACAACAAGGTTGATGAAATCCGAGCAAGGGTAGCATTCCAGAGGGACATCAGAGACTGCAACGTTCTTTGCTTCACGGAAACATGGCTCACTGGAGAGACGCTATCCAAGGCGGTGCAGCCAACGGGTTTCTCCACGCATCGCGCCGACAGAAACAAACATCTTTCTGGTAAGAAGAGGGGCGGGGGCGTATGCCTTATGGCAAACGTGACATGGTGTGATGAAAGAAACATACAGGAACTCAAATCCTTCTGTTAACCTGATTTTAGAATTTCTCACAATCAAATGTAGACCGCATTATCTACCAAGAGAATTCTCTTCGATTATAATCACAGCCGTATATATCCCCCCCCCAAGCAGACACATCGATGGCTCTGAACGAACTTTATTTAACTCTCTGCAAACTGGAAACGATTTATCCGGAGGCTGCATTCATTGTAGCTGGGGATTTTAACAAGGCTAATCTGAAAACAAGACTCCCTAAATTTTATCAGCATATCGATTGCGCAACCAGGGGTGGAAAGACCTTGGATCATTGTTACTCTAACTTCCGCGACGCATATAAGGCCCTGCCCCGCCCCCCTTTCGGAAAAGCTGACCACGACTCCATTTTGTTGATCCCTTTCTACAGACAGAAACTAAAACAAGAGGCTCCCACGCTGAGGTCTGTTCAACGCTGGTCCGACCAAGCTGACTCCACACTCCAAGACTGCTTCCATCACGTGGACTGGGACATGTTTCGTATTGCGTCAGATAACAATATTGACGAATACGCTGATTCGGTGTGCGAGTTCATTAGAACGTGCGTTGAAGATGTCGTTCCCATAGCAACGATTAAAACATTCCCTAACCAGAAACCGTGGATTGATGGCAGCATTCGTGTGGAACTGAAAGCACGAACCACTGCTTTTAATCAGGGCAAGGTGTCTGGTAACATGACCGAATACAAACAGTGCAGCTATTCCCTCCGCAAGGCTATCAAACAAGCTAAGCGTCAGTACAGAGACAAAGTAGAATCTCAATTCAACGGCTCAGACACGAGGCATGTGGCAGGGTCTACAGTCAATCACGGACTACAGGAAGAAATCCAGCCCAGTCACGGACCAGGATGTCTTGCTCCCAGGCAGACTAAATAACTTTTTTGCCCGCTTTGAGGACAATACAGTGCCACTGACACGGCCTGCAACGAAAACATGCGGTCTCTCCTTCACTGCAGCCGAGGTGAGTAAAACATTTAAACGTGTTAACCCTCGCAAGGCTGCAGGCCCAGACGGCATCCCCAGCCGCGCCCTCAGAGCATGCGCAGACCAGCTGGCCGGTGTGTTTACGGACATATTCAATCAATCCCTATACCAGTCTGCTGTTCCCACATGCTTCAAGAGGGCCACCATTGTTCCTGTTCCCAAGAAAGCTAAGGTGATCTGAGCTAAACGACTACCGCCCCGTAGCACTCACATCCGTCATCATGAAGTGCTTTGAGAGACTAGTCAAGGACCATATCACCTCCACACTACCCGACACCCTAGACCCACTCCAATTTGCTTACCGCCCAAATAGGTCCACAGACGATGCAATCTCAACCACACTGCACACTGCCCTAACCCATCTGGACAAGAGGAATACCTATGTGAGAAAGCTGTTCATCGACTACAGCTCGGCATTCAACACCATAGTACCCTCCAAGCTCGTCACCCGCCCTGTGCAACTGGGTACTGGACTTCCTGACGGGCCGCCCCCAGGTGGTGAGGGTAGGCAACAACATCTCCTCCCCGCTGATCCTCAACACTGGGGCCCCACAAGGGTGCGTTCTGAGCCCTCTCCTGTACTCCCTGTTCACCCACGACTGCGTGGCCACGCACGCCTCCAACTCAATCATCAAGTTTGCGGACGACACAACAGTGGTAGGCTTGATTACCAACAACGACGAGACGGCCTACAGGGAGGAGGTGAGGGCCCTCGGAGTGTGGTGTCAGGAAAATAACCTCACACTCAACGTCAACAAAACTAAGGAGATGATTGTGGACTTCAGGAAACAGCAGAGGGAACACCCCCCTATCCACATCGATGGAATAGTAGTGGAGAGGGTAGCAAGTTTTAAGTTCCTCGGCATACACATCACAGACAAACTGAATTGGTCCACTCACACAGACAGCATCGTGAAGAAGGCGCAGCAGCGCCTCTTCAACCTCAGGAGGCTGAAGAAATTTGGCTTGTCACCAAAAGCACTCACAAACTTCTACAGATGCACAATCGAGAGCATCCTGGCGGGCTGTATCACCGCCTGGTATGGCAACTGCTCCGCCCTCAACCGTAAGGCTCTCCAGAGGGTAGTGAGGTCTGCACAACGCATCACCGGGGGCAAACTACCTGCCCTCCAGGACACCTACACCACCCGATGTTACAGGAAGGCCATAAAGATCATCAAGGACATCAACCACCCGAGCCACTGCCTGTTCACCCCGCTATCATCCAGAAGGCGAGGTCAGTACAGGTGCATCAAAGCTGGGACCGAGAGACTGAAAAACAGCTTCTATCTCAAGGACATCAGACTGTTAAACAGCCACCACTAACATTGAGTGGCTGCTGCCAACACACTGACAATGACACTGACTCAACTCCAGCCACTTTAATAATGGGAATTGATAGGAAATGATGTAAATATATCACTAGCCACTTTAAACAATGCTACCTTATATAATGTTACTTACCCTACATTATTCATCTCATATGCATACGTATATACTGTACTCTATATCATCGACTGCATCCTTACGTAATACATGTATCACTAGCCACTTTAACTATGCCACTTTGTTTACATACTCCTCTCATATGTATATACTGTACTCGATATCATCTACTGTATCTTGCCTATGCTGCTCTGTACCATCACTCATTCATATATCCTTATGTGCATATTCTTTATCCCCTTACACTGTGTATAAGACAGTAGTTTTGGAATTGTTAGTTAGATTACTTGTTGGTTATTACTGCATTGTCGGAACTAGAAGCACAAGCATTTCGCTACACTCGCATTAACATCTGCTAACCATGTGTATGTGACAAATAAAATTTGATTTGATTTATATATGCGAGAGAGAGATAAAGATATATATATATATATATCTTTATCTACATACAGTGGGGCAAAAAAGTATTTAGTCAGCCACCAATTGTGCAAGTTCTCCCACTTAAAAAGATGAGAGGCCTGTAATTTTTATCATAGGTATACTTCAACTATGACAGACAAAATTATGGTGGAAAGTAAGTATTTTGTCACCTACAAACAAGCAAGATTTCTGGCTCTCACAGACCTGTAACTTCTTTAAGAGTCTCCTCTGTCCTCCACTCGTTACCTGTGTTAATGGCACCTGTTTGAACTTGTTATCAGTATAAAAGACACCTGTCCACAACCTCAAACAGTCACACTCCAAACTCCACTATGGCCAAGACCAAAGAGCTGTCAAAGGACACCAGAAACAAAATTGTAGACCTGCACCAGGCTGGGAAGACTGAATCTGCAATAGGTAAGCAGCTTGGTTGGAAGAAATCAACTGTGGGAGCAATTATTAGGAAATGGAAGACATACAAGACCACTGATAATCTTCCTTGATCTGGGGCTCCACGCAAGATCTCATCCCGTGGGGTCAAAATGATCACAAGAACGGTGAGCAAAAATCCCAGAACCACACGGGGGGACCTAGTGAATGACCTGCAGAGAGCTGGGACCAAAGTAACAAAGCCTACCATCAGTAACACACTACGCCGCCAGGGACTCAAATCCTGCAGTGCCAGACGTGTCCCCCTGCTTAAGCCAGTACATGTCCAGGCCCGTCTGAAGTTTGCTAGAGAACATTTGGATGATCCAGAAGAAGATTGGGAGAATGTCATATGGTCAGATGAAACCAAAATATAACTTTTTGGTAAAAACTCAACTCGTCGTGTTTGGAGGACAAAGAATGCTGAGTTGCATCCAAAGAAAACCATACCTACTGTGAAGCATGGGGGTGGAACCATCATGCTTTGGGGCTGTTTTTATGCAAAGGGACCAGGACGACTGATCCGTGTAAAGGAAGGAAAGAATGAATGGGGCCATGTATCTTGAGATTTTGAGTGAAAACCTCCTTCCATCAGCAAGGGCATTGAAGATGAAACGTGGCTGGGTCTTTCAGCATGACAATGATCCCAAACACACCGCCCGGGCAACGAAGGAGTGACTTCGTAAGAAGCATTTCAATGTCCTGGAGTGGCCTAGCCAGTCTCCAGATCTCAACCCCATAGACTTTCGACTCCCTCCAAAGATTTTCTGTGTTGCCCAGCAACAGCCCCAAAACATCACTGCTCTAGAGGAGATCTGCATGGAGGAATGGGCCAAAATACCAGCAACAGTGTGTGAAAACCTTGTGAAGACTTACAGAAAACGTTTGACCTCTGTTACTGCCAACAAAGGGTATATAACAAAGTATTGAGAAACTTTTGTTATTGACCAATTACTTATTTTCCACCATAATTTTACAAATAAATTCATTAAAAATCCTACAATGTGATTTTCTGGATTTTTTTCTCCTCATTTTGTCTGTCATAGTTGAAGTGTACCTATGATGAAAATTACAGGTCTCTCTCATCTTTTTAAGTGGGAGAACTTGCACAATTGGTGGCTGACTAAATACTTTGTTTTCTCCACTGTGTATATATATATAGTACAGAGCAAAGTGTCTGAATACTTATGTAAATGTCATCACATTTACATAAGTATTCAGACACTTTGCTCTGTACTTTGTTGAAGCACCTTTGGCAGCGGTTACTGCCTTGAGTCTTCTTGGGTATGACGTTAAGGTTGGCACACCTGTATTTGGGGAGTTTCTCACATTCTTCGCTGCAGATCCTCTCAAGCTCTGTCAGGTTGGATGGGGAGCGTCACTGCACAGCTGTTTTCAGGTCTCTCCAGAGATGTTAGATCGGGTTCAAGTCCGGGCTCTGGCTGGGCCACTCAAGGACATGCAGAGACTTGTCCTGAAGCCACTCCTGCATTGTCTTGGCATATGTTTGACGCCCCGGAATTAGTGTCTAAGATTACAACTGTGAGATGTCATGCTTACACCATTAGTCAATGAGTATGAACTAGTTGACGGGAAAACCTGCATATTGTACATATGAGCTATGAAGATTTCAGGTCGTTATTGCAAATGAGTTCTCAGTGACTTACCTGCTTAAATGGTCAAATAAAGTCCATTGTCCCGGACATCTTTGTCAGCTGGTTCCCTCACCAGGCTTATGACTCTTTAGATAACCTATTTCTCTCTCTCCCCATTGGAACAGATCCTTTAGAAGGACTCAGTCACGTAGGGGTGAAACTTAAGGTGCAGGTTTATCTCTGCTTGAGCTGCTATGTCTTTAGTCAGAGTTATCAGAAACAAACTGGCACAAGGCCAGGGTAGAGCTATAGTTCTTGGAAAGGTCCCATTGTAATGTCCACTCTCTGATACCAGGTCAGCCAGGGGGACATCAGCCATGCTGTTGGACTGCTGACCACACAGCCTCCAGAGGAGGGCCAGGGTACTGAGGAGACCGCAGACACAGAAGCCAACAGGGAGACCCAGAAAAGTAGGCCGGAAGTTGGGAAGGAAAGGAGAAAAATGCTGAGGGTCTGGTGATAAACAAAGACGATTATTTGTTTCCCAATGCAAACTGATATCTGATGTTGAATACATAAAATCTGTGCTTTGTGTTGTGACTCATTCTAAAATGTTCTCAGGGGCTCCACCTAAAGATGACCTTCAGACACCCATCGAGCTCAGCATGCAAGAATCCCAGGCAGAGGAGATAGAGCTCAACAGGTATAGTGGTATTGTAGTCCAGTACCTCACCATCGCCCCTTAGCTTGCTGTTTTCTTGCTGAACAAAGTCACCAATTAAGTCATCTCTCACAATATCTGAAGTGAACACAGTGGTATGAGCAATAAATAACATAAACGAAAATGGATGACTGTGAAATACCAGGGTCCTGTTCATAGGGGCACGCAACAGAAAACGTTTTGAAACATTTCGCAACAGAAAACAAAAATGAGCATTTCTCATTGGACAAGTTCATGTACTCCCTCCCCATTTGACTCAGTTTTCTTCCATTTGGTGCCCAATGAACACAACCCAGGTGTAACTCAATCAGACCATTGCCTACAGTTGATGAGTGACATGTGTTGGTGTGTACCAGGGCACTGGAGGACAGGGCTGCACGAGTGAAGAGGAAGTGCTGCGAGGCCCAGGGTGAGAGCTGCAGCCCTGCAGACTGGATCCGCCAGGATGGGTGGCCTGTGGGCATCCACAACATGGGCAACACCTGCTGGTTCAGTGCCGTCATACAGGTGAGATAACACACACAGTATTCACAAAAAGCTATTAAGAGAGTCGGCTCTAGAGCTTGCACTGCAAAATATACACAAAATATATCAAATCAAATTTATTTATATAGCCCTTCGTACATCAGCTGATATCTCAAAGTGCTGTACAGAAACCCAGCCTAAAACCCCAAACAGCAAGCAATGCAGGTGTAGAAGCACGGTGGCTAGGAAAAACACAGTAATATGCACAGTAAAAGAGAATTGTGCCAGTGAGATGAGAACCCCAATATGAACAGGATAAAAGGTTTAGTGGAAAATTCTGGGTTTGTGCTGTGGATCTTAATGCTGTGCCATTTGTGCCATTTAGGCCCACCTGTTATCACCCTGGCTGTGACTCTCTCTTTCAGTCTGTCTCGGTCTCTCACACACCTGTTTTTTTCCCCTATGAGCTTCTTCCCTTGGCTGTTAACAAGCATTTGCATTATGTAAAGGTTATATGGTTATCAAGTTTGGAACTTTGGGGAGTTGGTAATTGCAAACCTTAATTTGAAGCCTCTGGAGACAATTACCAAAGTTGATATCGTACAGTAAAGGTTGTATTTGAATTTTGTGTTGGTCTGCAGAATCCCTAGGACTCCTCTGGTCTCTGTAATATGACCTAGACTTTCTACACCACCTCCTACGTGGTGGATATGTGGTGGCCATGTGTACAACTTCTCTCTGTTTTTTGAAACCTTTCAAGACTTTTCGTGTGACTTGGTTCAAAATATTACAACTAGGAGAGAAGGCCCCTAACACGTTTGTTTGTGTCCAATTCGCTGAACGGTGTCGACTTCTGTCGAGATGTTACCCGACTTCTCCCCCTGCTCTCTCAACTGAAACCAAACATTTCAGGGAAAAAAATCAACCAGTTTCCACACAATCAAGCCATATTGTGCTAATTGAGTTATCGGTAATACCAGGAGGATGGGGAAAGATGAGGTGTGGTGGTGGGGTTTTTACTTTCCTAACGCAAAAGCTTCTTGCTACTCTAATACTATTAAGTGTCCATTCCAGACTGAATTTAGCGGGGCCTATCAGGTGGCCCCGCTGAAATTCAAGCCTTCATTGATATTGATAGACTGCAAGGGTAATTAAATAGTGCAGTGTTGTGATGATAGAGCAGGCGATGAACTCTGTAGCCTGGACTGAAATTAGTTTATATCGGTAGATTAGGCCGAATGGGAACGCTCATTTGTCTTAATTTCATTCAGATATGGGTCACATCGAAAAAGCACTAAAACCCCAGAGGAATATCATCAGGGGATTGGAAGGAATGCACACATTTTGAGTGGCTGGGAAGTTGTTTGAAATAGTTGCATTCTAAATCCAACCTTTTATTTAGCTAACCCTGATGACATATTCTGTTCATTGTGCTTGTTTGCGCTTAAAAAAATAAATAATAATAATCACAATTTGCTCATAGAAAGTTTGATTGAGACTCGCTAAATGACCTCCATGTGGCTGTGTACTCATATTTCTGTGGTATCTGATGTGGTACGCTTTTCCAGTAAGATTGTGATAAGCTGTAATTGGGTTTCTGGGCAACGAGAAAGTTGAGAAGACACATGGGCATAATGCGATCAAAAACTCTGGTATATTGTTGTCGCTTCGAAACGTTAGGCTCCATTATTTTGTGTTGTATATGTTTCAGAGTTAAGACTTAGCAATAAAACATACTACAGCTCGCCAGCATCAATGAAGCATCATGTCACTCATTTGTATAAATAGAAAACAATCACATTGGTTTGGCTTGTTATGAGAGGAAAATCACCATCTCCCCGTATCACACAAAAAAGTTATATTATTCTCAGTGGAATTTTCTTTTGTTTGCTTAACTGTGACTCTTGTGTGTTAAACCCTCCTTAAGTATCCTCGACAGTTACATTTTACAAATGAATAGACGGTGTTAAGGAAAGGTGACCAATCTCATCTTTGTTATTTCAGTCCCTGTTCCACCTGCCCGTGTTCCGCAGATTGGTACTCAACTACTGCCTGTCTGAGCGAATCCTGGAGAAGTGTAAGAGCCACTCGGTGAGTGTCCAATGGAGGGCCAGGAGCCCTGAGGAATAGAGTAGAGAACCTTTGGATCCCAGAGACTGAAGAGTCAGTGGGCTGGCTGGTGTTAGAGAGGAAACTAGACTAGAGGGTTATAGAGTGTGCATAAAGATGACGTGTAACACTCTATGCTAACTTCCTTGAATAAGCATTGATAAACCATTTATAAACGGTGTACATGTTATAAGCAAATGTTATACAAATGTAAATACATTTTTAAGAGTTTATATTTGCTTGTGAATGTTGGGCTGAACAACTCCTTTGCATATAGAGATATTGTTGAAAACTGTAAAGGGTTATGCGGGTTTTCCATTGCAGCTCTGTGAAGTGAGAGAAGCCTAACATATGCCTGTGTTCTCAGGACAAGAGGAACATAGCCTTCATGCAGGAGCTGCGCTGTCTCTTTGCTCTCATGGTGGGCTCCACTCGCAGGTTTGTGGACCCGTCTGCTGCCGTCGAGCTTTTGAGAGAGGCTTTCAGATCCAGTGAGGCCCAACAGGTACACACTGAGGCCCAACCGGTACCTTCACACACAAACTCGTGTCAATGCGTACACACACTTGGGTCATTGCCACGACTTTACAACAACTACTGTGTATACGTGTTCATTCTAGGATGTGAGTGAGTTCACCCACAAACTCCTTGACTGGCTTGAAGATGCCTTTCAGCTGGCTGCCAATGGAAAGTAAGTCAAGGATTTGATCACTAACAGGCAGCGCTGTACGAGAGCACTTAAAGTACATATTGTCATAGCTAACTAAGATAGCTACAGTATTTTGTTGTTGTTGTAGTTGGTTCAACTAGTGTATGTGACATTGACATTCCATAAAATCCTGTACCAGTATTATCTCTGTATTGAAGTACAGTACGTCAGATATTGAGTTGCTTGACGTATGAACGTGACATCTTATCTTCAGCAGCCTGGAAGATAAAAAAGAAAATCCAATGGTTCATCTTTTCTATGGGACGTTTGTGGCAGAGAGAACACATGAGGGTAAGTATAGAATGAACATTTTAATTTTGGTTATACATACTATGGGGCCTCAAGTATTTCCTGATCACATGAGCTGATCAGGAAAAACTCAAGTTATTAGGCTTTGACTCTTTTCACTAGCAAGGGCTATGACTTTTGTCATAACCTGATATAGCCTTTAACTAGGCCCCAGAGATTTTCCTGCAGAGGTCCCATCGTGAAGAAAAACTCCTGACCCTTCTTATTCCATCAGTATTTTTTCTATCAATTCATATTGATGTTTGACCATGTTTAGGCAAGACCTTATCCAACATCGAGCAGTTTGGCCAGTACCCCTTACAAGTGAACGGTTTCAACAACTTGGAGGAATGTCTGGAAGGTGCCATGGTAGAGGGGGAGATTGAAGCCCTCCATCCGGATCAAACCATTTCATCTGGCAGCAAGGTGAGCATACCAAATTCCTAGCTTTATGTTTACTTTGTATGTTGTTGTGAATGTTAAGCCAAATCTAAATGTTAATGTAATATACACTACCTTTCAAAAGTTTGGGGTCACTTAGAAATGTCCTTGTTTTTGAAAGAAAAGCAAATTTTTTGCCCATTAAAATAACATCAAATGTATCATAAATACAGTGTAGACATTGTTAATGTTGTAAATGACTATTGTAGCTGGAAATGGCAGATTCTTTTTTCTTAATGGAATATCTACATAGGCTTGCAGAGGCCCATTATCAGCAACCATCACTCCTGTGTTCTAATGGCACGTTGTGTTAGCTAATCCAAGTTTATAATTTTAAAAGGCTAATTGATCATTAGAAAACCCTTTTGCAATTATGTTAGCACAGCTGAAAACGCTTGTCCTGATTAGAGAAGCAATAAAACTGGCCTTCTTTAGACCAGTTGAGTATCTGGAGCATCAGCATTTGTGGGTTCGATTACAGGCTCAAAATGGCCAGAAACAAATAACTTTCTTCTGAAACTCGTCAGTCTATTCTTGTTCTGAGAAATTAAGGCTATTCCATGCGAGAAATTGCCGAGAAACTAAAGATCTCGTACAACGCTGTGTACTACTCCCTTCACAGAACAGCGCAAACTGGCTCTAACAGAATAGAAAGAGGAGTGGGAGGCCCCAGTGCACAAATTAGCATGAGGACAAATATATTAGTGTCTAGTTTGAGAAACAAAAACCTCACCTGTCCTCAACTGGCAGCTTCATTAAATAGTACCCACAAAACACCAGTCTCAACATCAACAGTGAAGAAGTGACTCCGGGATGTTAGCCTTCTAGGCAGAGTTGCAAAGAAAAAGCCATATCTCAGACTGGCCAATAAAGGAAAAGAAAATATTAAAATGGGCAAAAGAACACAGACACTGGACAGAGGAACTTTGCCTAGAAGGCCAGCATCCCAGAGTCGCATGGAATAGCTTTCATTTCTCAGAACAAGAATAGACTGAGTTTCAGAAGAAAGTTATTTGTTTCTGGCCATTTTGAGCCTGTAATCGAACCCACAAATGCTGATGCTCCAGATACTCAACTGGTCTAAAGAAGGCCAGTTTTATTGCTTCTCTAATCAGGACAAGCGTTTTCAGCTGTGCTAACATAATTGCAAAAGGGTTTTCTAATGATCAATTAGCCTTTTAAAATGATAAACTTGGATTAGCTAACACAACATGCCATTGGAACACAGGAGTGGTGGTTGCTGATAATGGCCTCTGTACGCCTATGTTGATATTCCATAAAAAAATCTGCCGTTTCCAGCTACAATAGTCATTTACAATGTCTACACTGTATTTCTGATCAAATTGATTTGATTTTAATGGACAAAAACAAAAAAAAATCTTTCAAAAACAAAGACATTTCTAAGTGACCCCAAACGTTTTAACGGTAGTGTAGATATACATAGAAATGTACAGTATATGGGAATATTCATGTGGGTGGGAATTCTATGTTTCAGAGATGGTTCTCAAAGTTACCACCAGTGTTGACCTTTGAACTGTCCAGGTTTGAGTTCAACCAGTCGTTAGGACGCCCAGAGAAGATTCACAAGAAACTGGAGTTCCAAGAAATCATTTATATGGACAGGTGAGCTGCTTGATATTAATTTGTGGAAAAGCTAAAACTGTGTACACGACCAGTCAAAAGTATTAGAACATCTCACAAAGACACTGCGGTTTGAACCAAAAATCTCAAATTGGACTCATCAGAACAAACGACAGATTCCCACCGGTCTACTGTCCATTGCTCGTCTTTCTTGGCCCAAGCAAGTCTCTTCTAATTATCGGTTTACTTTAGTAGTGGTTTCTTTGCAGCAATTCGACCATGGAAGCCTGATTCACGCAGTGTCCTCTGAACAGTTGATTTTGAGATGTGTCTGTTACTTGAACTCTGAAGCATTTATTTGGGCTGCAATTTCTGAGGCTGGTAACTCCAATGAACTTATCCTCTGCAGCAGAGGTCACTCTGGGTCTTCCATTCCTGTGGTGGTCCTCCTGAGACAGTTTCATCATAGGGCTTGATGTTTTTTGTGACTACACTTGAAGAAACTTACAAAGTTCTTGAAATTTTCTGTATTGACTGACCTTCATGTCTTAAAGTAATGATAGACTGTTGTTTCTTTTTGCTTATTTGAGGTGTTCTTGCCATAATATGGACTTGGTCTTTTTCCAAATAGGGCTAACTTCTGTATATCACCCCTACCTTGTCACAAGACAGGCTCAAACTATTGTAGATTGGCTCAAACGCATTAAGAAGGAAAGAAATTACACAAATTAACTTTAAACAAGGCACTGTTAATTGAAATGCATTCCAGGTGACTACCTCATGAAGCTGGTTGAGAGAATGCCAAGAGTGTGCAAAGCCGTCATCAAGGCAAAGGATGGATATATATTGAAACTTTTTTGTTTTTCGTTACTACATTATTCCATATATTTAATAGTTTTAATGTCTTCACTATTTTTCTACAATGTAGAAAATAGTAAATATAAAGAAAAATCCTTGAATGAGTAGGTGTTCTAAAACTTTTGACCAGTAGTGCATGTGTTATAATATGTATCTAAACATATACACTGCTCAAAAAAATAAAGGGAACACTAAAATAACACATCCTAGATCTGAATGAATGAAATATTCTTATTAAATACTTTTTTTCTTTACATAGTTGAATGTGCTGACAGCAAAATCACACAAAAATTATCAATGGAAATCAAATTTATCAACCCATGGAGGTCTGGATTTGGAGTCACACTCAAAATTAAAGTGGAAAACCACACTACAGGCTGATCCAACTTTGATGTAATGTCCTTAAAACAAGTCAAAATTAGGCTCAGTAGTGTGTGTGGCCTCCACGGGCCTGTATGACCTCCCTACAATGCCTGGGCATGCTCCTGATGAGGTGGCGGATGGTCTCCTGAGGGATCTCCTCCCAGACCTGGACTAAAGCATCCGCCAACTCCTGGACAGTCTGTGGTGCAACGTGGCGTTGGTGGATGGAGCGAGACATGATGTCCCAGATGTGCTCAATTGGATTCAGGTCTGGGGAATGGGCGGGCCAGTCCAGAACATCAATGCCTTCCTCTTGCAGGAACTGCTGACACACTCCAGCCACATGAGGTCTAGCATTGTCTTGCATTAGGAGGACCCCAGGGCCAACCGCAACAGCATATGGTCTCACAAGGGGTCTGAGGATCTCATCTCGGTACCTAATGGCAGTCAGGCTACCTCTGGCGAGCACATGGAGGTCTGTGCGGCCCCCCAAAGAAATGCCACCCCACACCATGACTGACCCACCGCCAAACCGGTCATGCTGGAGGATGTTGCAGGCAGCAGAACGTTCTCCACGGCGTCTCCAGACTGTCACGTCTGTCACATGTGCTCAATGTGAACCTGCTTTCATCTGTGAAGAGCACAGGGCGCCAGTGGCGAATTTGCCAATCTTGGTGTTCTCTGGCAAATGCCAAACGTCCTGCACAGTGTTGGGCTGTAAGCAAACCCCCACCTGTGGACGTCGGGCCCTCATACCACCCTCATGGAGTCTGTTTCTGACCGTTTGAGCAGACACATGCACATTTGTGGCCTGCTGGAGGTCATTTTGCAGGGCTCTGGCAGTGCTCCTCCTGCTCCTCCTTGCACAAAGGCGGAGGTAGCGGTCCTGCTGCTGGGTTGTTGCCCTCCTACGGCCTCCTCCACGTCTCTTGATGTACTGGCCTGTCTCCTGGTAGCGCCTCCATGCTCTGGACACTACGCTGACAGACACAGCAAACCTTCTTGCCACAACTCGCATTGATGTCCCATCCTGGATGAGCTGCACTACCTGAGCCACTTGTGTGGGTTGTAGACTCAGTCTCATGCTACCACTAGAGTGAAAGCACCGCCAGCATTCAAAAGTGACCAAAACATCAGCCAGGAAGCATAGGAACTGAGAAGTGGTCTGTGGTCACCACCTTGCAGAACCACTCCTTTATTGGGGGTGTCTTGCTAATTGCCTATAATTTCCACCTGTTGTCTATCCCATTTGCACAACAGCATGTGAAATGTATTGTCAATCAGTGTTGCTTCCTAAGTGGACAGTTTGATTTCACAGAGTGTGATTGAGTTACATTGTGTTGTTTAAGTGTTCCCTTTATTTTTTGGAGCAGAGTATATTCATATGAAGAGTTTATTCCCAAACGCTACGGTATGTGATATACTGTATGAGGTTGTTTCACTTAGCTATCTGAAGATGAATGCACTAACTGTAAGTCACTCTGAATAAGAGCATCTGCTAAATTACTAAAATGTCAGTGTTTCACAAACAGATCTCATATTACTATATTGATTATTATTTTATTTGTTTAATTATTGATGTCACATGTGTCATTTATTACCGTTCTTTATATATTTAATATAATATATAAGTAGTTATTTGTTACATTTGACTGTGTAAAACCTAGCATTACTACTTTATTTTTTCTCTGAAATTTTTTCTCTGAAATTAAACCTTTTTTTTTTTTCAACTGTCATTGAACAACCTCATGCCTTGATTAGATAGTGAAAAAACACACCAATCTCTTTCATAAATCCTTTAAATAAAAGCTAATTTACCATCGTTTCTGAAAATGGAAATATAGCTTTTTGGATAGAAACTCTTCAAAGATATTGAGTACCAGCATGCATTTACAGTAGACTGAGCATTGTATTGCATTGTAAAATGATACTGTAATTGTGGAATCAGAGTCAAACTCTTATTGTGGTAAACTAAGTTTACTGTATGCAAACAGATACCTTCACAAGAACAATGAGCAGACCTACAACAGGAGAGGAGAGGTGAAGCGAATGAAGGAGCATCTTACGGTCCTGCAGCAGAAACTGGAATGGTGAGTTTACTATTGAGTTTACTGTTTGTAAAGCAGTGTGACACATCAGGTACACGCCAATACACATTTTGGTGGACAACTGTGATCTTTTAGCTAATCATTTTTTTATTGAAGAATTCACTGATGACTGTACCAGGATGGAGACCTCCAAATGTGTCCACTGAGAGTGAATAAACCATGAGTTAGTAGAAAAACTGACGTACACACAGTGTTTCTCTAATATGAGTATTTTGATTCACGTATGAAATGTCCTGCTCGTGAATCATGACTGACATTTCTTTAAATTAAATCTGTTTGTCACCAATTTACCATGAGTTCAACCTTTTTGTCTCCTTTTTCCAGCTACAGAAGCTATGGCTCCGGGCCGACAAATTATCCCCTGGCAGACATGTTACAGTACATGTTGGAGTTCGCCTGCACTAAGCCCACCAGTGTGTCCCCTGCTGAAGACCCGAAGCTGGCTGCCTCTTCCCCCACTCCCCCCAGCAGCAACCCCCAGCACACAGACGCCAACCCTGACGATACCAGGCAAGGACCTCTGGGACAACTGTCTCAATTGTCAAGACTATGTGTACATGTAGAAGTTTCTAGTGCTTACACGATATCTAGGCCTTTGGCTGGCCCTCGCTTCATACTCGTCGCCAAACCCACTGGCTCCATGTCATCTACATGACCCTGCTAGGTAAAGTCCCCCCTTATCTCAGCTCGCTGGTCACCATAGCATCTCCCACCTGTAGCACACGCTCCAGCAGGTATAGCTCTCTAGTCACCCCCAAAACCAATTATTTCTTTGACCGCCTCTCCTTCCAGTTCTCTGCTGCCAATGACTGGAACGAACTACAAAAATCTCTGAAACTGGAAACACTTATCTCCCTCACTAGCTTTAAGCACCAACTGTCAGAGCAGCTCACAGATTACTGCACCTGTACATAGCCCACCTATAATTTAGCCCAAACAACTACCTCTTTCCCTACTGTATTTATTTTATTTATTTATTTATTTTGCTCCTTTGCACCCAATTATTTTTATGTCTACTTTGCACATTCCAGTGTTTTACTTGCTATATTGTATTTACTTTGCCACCATGGCCTTTTTTTGCCTTTACCTCCCTTATCTCACCTCATTTTCTCACATCGTATATAGACTTGTTTATACTGTATTATTGACTGTATGTTTGTTTTACTCCATGTGTAACTCTGTGTCGTTGTATGTGTCGAACTGCTTTGCTTTATCTTGGCCAGGTCACAATTGTAAATGAGAACTTGTTCTCAACTTGCCTACCTGGTTAAATAAAGGTGAAATAAATAAATAGTCCTGTCACAACTTACCGGTACTCCTTATTAGTCAATGTGACAGCAGTGACAGCTTCAGTCAGAGTAAACACTTTGATGTGTTCCTACCTTGAATGTCAGTGTGAAGTCAGTCAATTCAGGGGATAATTGAAAATCAATGAAACAATTTGAAAATCCTAGTAAAAAACGATGGGTAATATTAAAATTATTTCAGATATGAGATTTACCAAATCGCCCCTGTAATGTTTTACCTGTTAGCCTATGTATAGTACATCACCCACTCTGTCTTCAATGTATGCCAACCCCATTTGTTGACATCTTGCCTTTCCTCTGTGGGTCTCCTCAGTCAGTGTCATGAGCCAGGAGACGCAGGCCCGTCCGACAGCTCCACCTGTCAGCAGAAGCACTCCTCGAGCCAGAGGATGCCCATCTACAAGCCCTTCACCCAGTGCAGACCCCCCATGGACGCCCCACCTCATCCCGCCCCCCACAGTGTGACGGAGGAGGAGCTGCGCTTCGTCAAGACCTGCCTGCAGCGCTGGAGGACAGAGATGGAGAACAACATGGACGGTACGGTCACTTACACCTGGATTCACTAATGATAACCTCTCTGCAATTGGGTTCAAGTTGAAATGTATTGTTGTCCATTACAGCCACTCTCGGTAAGATATGCATAGCACGGGCAAAGTGTGAACAATGGATCTTCTACATCCTGTGACATTTTCACATGCAAATAGCCCTTCATTTCTGTGATAGCTCTGTAGTGATTGCGAGATTCTCTTCCATGAGAGCATGTTGACCTGTTTAAACATGATTTGAGGCATTATGTGGTAATACTCATTTACTGTACATATCTAGTGATAATTCTTCATTTGGATGTATATTATGAGCAGACAGCCTACCCTAGCTGTCAGTCAGTTATCCCAGAGAGAGAGAGAGAGAGAGAGTGTGCGTGTGTGTCTGGCCCGGCCCCAGGTGCACTGCATTGATCTGTGTGTCTGTGTCTCGGTGCTCAGAGCTAAAGGCCAGCATCGACAGGGTCAGCCAAGCGCTGGAGGGCATGTACTCGGATAACCGTCTGTGTCAGGTAAGATCCCATCTATCTGACAGTCCATGTCAGGTTAAAGCATGTGATACACTAATAGAACTTTGTTAGATTGAACATCTGTCACAAGCATTGCATAATGATTCATCTCGGAACCCAGAACCAAATCTTGTCAGGTACTCGATTTGGCATTATGTTACCGCTCTGTCACAAGAGACTATAATGATTCATGGTTTGTGCTAAAAACTTTACTTTTCTAGTCCTAATCTCTTGTTTGATGTGTGCACATGCCAATACAGACAGTTTATCTTGTTTTGATGTGTGTGAAGGTTCCGTACAGGCTTCACGCTGTCCTTGTCCACGAGGGCCAAGCCTTGGCCGGCCACTACTGGGCCTATATCTACGACCACAGCAACCAGTGCTGGATGAAGTACAACGACGTCATCGTCAGCGAGTCCTCCTGGGAGGAGCTGGTCAGGGACTCGTACGGAGGCATGACCAACGCCAGCGCCTATTGTCTCATGTATATCGACGACAGGCTGCCTCACCTAATTGCAGGTACCTGTATCCCTCCTCCCCATTCTCCTGAGAAACGAGTTATGTTTGCAAGATGAAAATTTTTATGTACAGTATATTGTGAAGTGAGCACTCAGTCCGTTTGACCTGAAGAAGATCCGTGTTGGATCGTAACGTTGTCAATAAAGGTGGTAATTGGGAGCAAATTCAGTGTGCAGGCCTTTCTGTTCTCTTCAGGTATCCTTCCTTAGGCCAGCACCTTCATTTTTGAAGGATGTGTGTATGACCACAAACTGAACTAGCGATGTATGCCAGGGACCAAAAACATGAAGCCAGTCATGCTCAGCTAAATCACTTTGGACTGCAACGTCGGAAATGTTTTTGTGTCATGACATGTGCAAGTTGACATGTCACAGTGCTGTTTATATATGGTGCCTTTGGAAAGTATTCAGACCCCTTGACTTTTCCCACATTTTGTTTCAGCCTTATTCTAAAATTGATAAAATAAAAAAAATATTCATCAATCTACACACAATACCCTATAATGATGAAGCGAAAACAGGTTTAGAAATGTTTGCAAATGTATAAAAAAGGCAAAGATGAACATAGCAAAGTACAGAGAGAAATCTTGATGACAACCTGTTCAGGACCTCAGACTGGGGTGAAGGTTCACCTTCCAACAGGACAACGACTAAGCACACAGCCAAGACAATGCAGGAGTGGCTTCAGGACAAGTCTCTGCATGTCCTTGAGTGGCCCAGCCAGAGCCCGGTCTTGAACCCGATCGAACATCTCTGGAGAGACCTGAAAAGAGCTGTGCAGCGATTCTCCCCCTCCAACCTGACAGAGCTTGAGAGGATCTGCAGAGAAGAATGTGTAACTCCCCAAATACAGGTGTGCCAACCTTGTAATGTCATACCCAAGAAGACTCGAGGCTGTAACTACCTGCCAAAGGTGCTTCAACAAAGTATTGAGCAAAGGGTCTGAATACTTATGATGTTTTTTTATATATATACATTTACAAAAAAATCTAAACATTTTTTTCTTTGTCATTATCGGTTGTTGTGTGTAGATTTATGAAGATTTTTATAATTTGTTATTATCATTTTTAGAACAAGGCTGTAATGTAACAACATTTGCAAAACGTGCAGGGATCTGAATACTGTCTGAATGACCTGTATATCTGGCCACACCTATACTGTATACCTGCTATATCTGTGCACACTGTAACTGTTGCTCAGGATGTATACATAAATACATTCATGAATATCCAATTCATAGCCTGAACAGGTGTTTTTTTCCATAATGTTTTTTTGTGTGTTTTGCTTGTCTTTTCAGGGTATGCTGCTTAGTTTATGTTACTATTGAATGTGATCAGTTAGTTCATTGTGATGTTGTTTATATTTATGATATTTCTGTCCACAGAAGACACAGATGACGAGACGGGCCAGGTCATGCAGGGCATGGACTCTCTGCCACCCATCCTCGGGCGCTACGTGCGCCAGGACAACCACTGGTTCCAGCAAGAGCTCAGGGAGTGGGAAGAGCAGTTATACCAGCCGCCACAGCAGGAGCCGGCCGCTCCCACAGCAGCCTCCACCACCACTCGTGTTCCCAGTAAAAAAAAAGACGAGTCAGCAGAACCAGTCCCCCAACCTGGACCTGCCCAGGAACCCACTGGGGAGCAGGGACAGGAACCAGAGGCAGAGTTGGCTGTTAAACCGGCAGTGGAATCTGAAAGTCAGTCTGGACATCAATTTATATGGCAGGGTTACATGATAATGCTCTTTGAGGGTGGCGGTGTTTGTTGGATTTTGTCCTTGTCTTTTAGTCAGATGCTGAATGATATGGTCACCACATTTGGCCAAGCCCTATTGTCCCTGTCTGTCTACCGATGGGGACAAATCAATTTCCCTCTTCATAAAATGTATCAAATGTATTAATTGTTCAATTAAGCACTAGCAAATATTTCAGATCTGAAACAGGTCCTTGTCCTGTTTCAGAGCCTGTCCCAACAAGCCAGCCCCAGTCCCCAGTACCTGTGTCCCCAGTACCTGTGTCCCTGGAGAACGCTGGCAGCAGCCCAGAGGAGAGCGACCACCAGACTGTCACGCCAGAGCCCTGCCAACATACCAGCGAGGACAAGGAGGGGCAGCAACACAGTCAAGTGGGCAGGGTGAAAAGAGGGGTCTGGGGTTGTCATCTGAGCACCAATTGAATATCGGTCACATACTCTTATCTAGGCCACGTACACATATAGACCTAGGCCTATATCTCTTACTGTTGCATAGTGATAGCTTCTGCTACTAGATGTTTTGGGAGCGAGTCATTCAGTTTTATATAAACAACATAACAATATAAGAAAGTTATTCTCAGAGTTATTGTTTATCTTTTAGACAGTGGCTAAAGGCAGCTGTGTTTACCACTGGCCTAACCTACCTATCTTGTCTGAGTTTTAACCAAGTCTTTTGTGAGATTGTACTTGTGAGCTTAATTTTTGTTTTAGTATGCCATTTTCATGCTAGATGTGTTGTGACTAAACAGATTCTGTAGTTAGTATACCCCAAGTGTTTGGCCAAAGTCCTTTTCCCCACATCCCACCCCCTCCCTGGAGGCGATACGACCTTAGCAGTCAGTCACTGCACACCCTCCCCCGGTCATCCCAGCAGCATTCCACAGTCAGTTGGTTTACCACTGGGGGTTCTTGCGGACACTGTCAGGAGGACACAGGAGCTGTGGCCAGTCTTTAAGTAGAACAGGAGCTTTTTATTCCTCTTACTGTACTTTACGGTCGGTTAGTTGGAGAGAGTTCTGGCGTATTAAAAGGGGGATCCCTAGTCAGTTGTACATCTGAATGCATTCAACTGAAATGTGTCTACCGCATTTAACCCAACCCCTCTGAATCTGAGAGGTGCGGGAGGCTGCCATAATCGTCATCCACGTCTTTGGCGCCCGGGGAACAGTGGGCCAGAACACTCAGGGGCAGATTTTTACCTTGTCAGCTCTGGGATTCGATCCAGCAACCTTTCGGTTACTGGCCCAACACTCTAACCACTAGGCTACCTGCCGCCAAGCCGTAGGTTGGTTGATTGGACCGATGCTTTTTTTCAGGCCTGTGAAATGTTATGAGAATGCTTCTGATGTGGCTGTTGTCAACATTGCGTAACAGCAGAATTTTGTGATTGTGTATGAAACAGAATGGGTGTATTCCTGGTTGCTCTTTGTTGTCTAATTTTTGGTAGAAAGTTGTCCAAGTAGTATCAGTAGTATCTGAATATTATGTCTAGATTTTACCCACCTTATGTTAAATATAACTGTAATCCGCTTGGCGTGTGTCACATTCCATTACTTGCCGGACAGACTACCTGCCTGTGCAAACGGCAAACGTATTCATAAATGGTGTACATACGACCTCTAGTGGTGAATGTATATAGTCCTGAATGAATCCCAATGTAGTGAAGTGCTTTTGGTTTTGTTTATGGTCATTCCATTATTTTAATAATCCAACTATGTTAATGCACAGTAAATGTACATTTTACGACTCAGTTTGTCAATCAAAAGGGGATCCAGTCAGAAAAATCATTATATTTTATTTAAATTATATATGCTGCAATTAAGCTTTTTATTGTGTAAGCATAATAATTTTTGTTTGGGAGAGGTGACACCTTTTTTTAAATTATCAGACAAATATGCATGCTAGGTCTCTATATGCCTTAGACTTGGCATTAACCAGCTAACTTGATCTATCTAACTTAATGTCATCTTCATATGCCCAGCAGCTCCCCCCACCACAGTCTCCCAGCCCTGCAGCAGAGATGAATGGCCAGGCCCAGACTGCAGCTGTGACCCATGACCCCTCCACAGAGTTTACCACTGAGACCGACAGCGAGACTGGAGTCAGAGAGGCAGGGGCGGAAGCTGCGGCAGCGCCCGACACCCAGGCAGACAGCGAGGATGGTCAGGACGCCCTGCCGGCGCCTTGTCGCCAGCAGCAGCAACCAGAGAACGTGGTGGTGGAGATCCCCAACGTGGGCAGGATCCTGGTGCAGGCTGACAATGACGGCTACAATGAGGAGGTAGAGAGTCGCCCCCTACATAATTTAAATAAATACACTGCCTTCGGATAGTATTCAGACCCCTTGACTTTTCCACATTCCTCTCGTCAATCTACACACTATACCTCATAATGAAAAGCAAAAACAGTTAAACATTTTTTTGAAATATTACATTTACGTAAGTATTCAGACCTTTTACACAGTACTTTGTTGAAACACCTTTGGCAATGATTACAGCATCAAGTCTTCTTGGGTATGACGCTACAAGCTTGGTGCACCTGTATTTGGGGAGTTTCTCCCATTCTCCTCTGCAGATCCTCTCAAGCTGTCCGATTGGATGGGGAGCGTTGCTGCACAGCTGTTTTCAGGTCTCTCCATAGATGTTCGATCAGGTTCAAGTCCGGGCTCTGGATGGGCCACTCAAGGACATTCAGAGACTTGTCCCGAAGCTACTCCTGCGTTGTCTTGTCACTTGTAGGGTCGTTGTCCCGTTGGAAGGTGACCCGTCTCCCCAGTCTGAGGTTGTGAGCACTCTGGAGCAGGTTTTCGTCAAGATTCCTCTCTGTACTTTGCTCCGTTCATCTTTGCCTTGATCCTGACTAATCTCCCAGTCCCTGCAGCTGAAAAACCTCCCAACAGCATGATACTGCCACCACCATGCTTCACAGTAGGGATGATGCCAGGTTTCCTCCAGATGTGACACTTGGAATTCAGGCCAAATAGTTCAATCTTGGTTTCATCAGACCAGAGAATCTTGTTTCTCATGGTCTGAGTCTTTAGGTGCCTTTTGGCAAACTCCAAGTGGGCTGTCATGTGCCTTTTACTGAGGAGTGGCTTCCGTCTGGCCGCTCTACCATAACGGTCTGATTGGTGGAGTGCTGCAGAGATGGTTGTCCTTCTGGACAACCATAAAGGCCCTTCTCCCCTGTCTGCTCAGTTTGACCTGGCAGCCAGCTCTCAGAAGAGTCTTGGTGGTTCCAAACGTCTTCCATTTAAGAATGATGGAGGCCACTTTGTTCTTGGGGACCTTCAATGCTGCAGAAATGTTTTGTTGCCCTTCACCAGATTTGTGCCTCCACACAATCCTGTCTCAGAGCTCTACGGACAATTTCTTCGACCTCATGACTTGGTTTTTGCTCTGACATGTACTGTCAACTGTGGGACCCTATATAGACAGGTGTGCCTTTCCAAATCATGTCCAATGAATTGAATTTAGCACAGGTGGACTCGAATCAAGTTGTAGAAACATCTCAAGGATGATCAATGGAAACAGGATGTACCTGAGCTAAATTAAGAGTCTCATAGCAAAGGGTCTGAATACTTGTGTAAATAATGTATTTCTGTTTTTTATATTTAAGACAGTTTAAAAAAATATATATATAAAACCTGTTTTCGCTTTGTCATTATGGGGTATTGTGTGTAGATTGCTGAGGAATGTTTTATTTAATCCTTTTTAGAACAAGGCTGTAACGTAACAATGTTGAAAAAGTCAAGGGGGTCTGAATACCTTCCGAAGGCACATATATAAATCCAACTCCAATACTTTGAAAGCATGCTGTTCTGTGGTCGGTGACTTCTATTGATTATTGGTTAGAAAATCATTTGGATACATTTTGGGCCATGCCACTCTTTTGACTGTTGCTTCAATTTATAATACGATCGTTTGCATCAATCCAATGAAGGTATACAGCATTCATGACTCCCTGAAAGGTGCATCATTGCTATAGTAGTTTATTTGTGCATGGCCTCGCTCTAATGCCCATTCTTTGTACTTCTTTGTGGTTCTGTGTTTCAGATGATGCTCACTCCAGCTATGCAAGGAATCATTATGGCCATAGCCAAAGCCAGACAGGCATTCGACAATGAAGGCCCTGAGGCTGGCCTCATCAAGGTAAAGTCGTTTGTGCAATCTCACTAGTCTATGTCCTTCTACCATGCTATACTTGTAAATATTCTGTCAGTCTCCTCTTGTAGAGACAGATGTATGTACATTAAGGGGAGAGGTAGAGTCTTGGCAGACATAATTCCATGGACAGTATATTTTACAGTTCATAAACCATGTGCCATGGAATCGGTACATCAAAAATCTCCTCCCAACTATTTTGCAACCTGTATGGCGCAGCTGTCAATTGTTTGGTCCTTAAATGTAACTGGTCTACTTTTTTTTTATTTCTCACAATTTTCTTTAGCCGATTCTGGCCTTTAATGCAGGGGCCAACAGACAAGTTCCTTACCTTCTCCCCTTTCCACTTGCCTGCCTTCTCCATTTTTGCGGTAATGCTGCAATTAGTTGTTTGTAATTTTGGATAGAGCAGACATTTTTTTGTTAACTGCATGTGTGACATAACTCCACCAGTCCTATTTATGATATAATTTATGAAGATTATACCATTTTTATTAATGTTTTTCAAAAATAATGTTTTTTTTTAACAATTTATATATTTCTGTTAGAACAAATATTACAACTACAAATATTATGATTAGTCTCTTTCTGGTGGATTAAACTGAAAATGCAACCAACTTTCTATTGCTTGTTATAAAAATAGCGATATTTTGGAGATTATTTAATTTTCAAATAACCAAAAGTGAGAGGTAGCAATCTGAATGGAGGGAAAAAATGACATTATTGAACACTGGGTGAGTTGACAACTCAACCAAATTTAAATCAAAACTATACGTTGAGATGACGTCTATGCCCAGTGGGCTCTAACATCTCTCACACCCCTCTCCTCAGGCGTTCCAGGAGGAGTACTCCCGTCTGTTTGAGTTGTCCCAGGAGGAGACCACTGCCCAGCAGGACCCACGCCTGCACCACGCCCTGGTCTACTTCTTCCAGAACAAGGCGCCCAATTGCGTCATCGAGAGGACCCTGCTTGAGGGCTTCACCGACCGCAACCTCAGCTTCGACGACAGGTCAGTCAGCACCACTCTCTGACATGCGATGAAATGTATATTTAAAAACTTTTAAATGTGTTCATGTTTTGTCATTTCATTGTAAATTGTACATGCAATTCAGCTTGTTGCTGCTATTTTTACAATTATTTGTTGAACAATTAAAAAGCATTTCATCAACATTATCAAGTTGACAGTATTATTCATAAGTTTATTTCTGTGGGGCAAATCATCACTTCCTGTGTAGGTCCATCAGTATCATGAGAGAGGCCCGCGCCAAACTACGCCTCATCAAGCCAGAGGATATGGATATGGAGGAATATATGGTATGTGTCAATAGCTAGGTTTCCCTTAGCCAATCTAAATCAACCAACCTTTACTGCTGATACTTTCTTTATTCTTGATTTTGAAGGCATTTGTCTTATAAATACCTGTTTTCAGTTGCAGGTGGAACTCGGGTAACGGGAGAATATTCCAAAAAATATTAAATCCACTTTTTGTTCCGAGTAAGAAATGCCTCTGGCATGTGTATAGATCTTTGTTTGTGTTGTTTGAGTCATACTGTGTGACACGCTGTCATTCTTCTACATGTGGCTGCGTAGCATAGAAATTACTACTTCAAGCAAAGATTTTGGGAAATGCAAGATGTCCGGCAGCTAGAATGGCGCGGGAACCTCTCACTCTGTGCAAAAAGTAGATTTAATATTTTTCTGGTTATTGGAGTTAATTTTTAGTTGAAAATTGGCAGCCAGGCAACCGATCATCATGTCGCCAGCATACACGTTTTTACTGGCATAAAAATGGTTGAATGGAGTATGAATGATCATTACCTGTGATGTTCCAAAATGTTGTCCCCACTGTTAAGCAGTTTGTTCCAACAATCATAAATAATCTAAGATCAGTGATTACTGGTCCTTTGTGTCATTATACATGTGGACAATTTGAGCTAAACACTATAAAATGCTTATTTGAGCATAAACCTACATTACACAGGCCTTGATGGATGGATTTATACCAAGACTCTAGGTAGGCTTTTTTCTCCATTGGAAATCAGACCAAACTTGCATTGATTGTGTCTGTGTGCTCTTCTCCTCAGCAATGGCATGACGACTACAGCCTGTTCCGGACAGTGTTTGTCTACCTGCTGACGGGCTTGGAACAGTACCAGCATGGAAAGTAGGTGTTGTCATGGTGACCGGGGCTCTGCCCCTACGTGATCAGCCTGTATGGTGGTTTGAGTGAATGAGTGGGCTGACTGTCTGATGTGATGTCATCAGTGGGCTGACTGGCTGACGTGGCGTGATATCATTGTGTTCCACCAGGGTGAGCGAGGCGCTGAATTACCTCAACCACGCCTACAAAGACAACACCATGCTACTGAGAAGAGGGGAGAAGAGAGGGGTGGACCAGTCACTTATTGCACTTTACAGGAGGAGATGTCTCAAAGTGAGTGCTACTGATGATGCAGATGCATCACTGTGAAAGACCTGGTTGTGAAGATTTGGGACATGAGACTGATATTGTCAGTTGGGAATATAAAAATCCAGATGTATTAAAGTTAATAAAATGGAGAATATGAAGGCTAAACTTCAGTGTGAGTGAAAGTTTCACAGGGCTGGAGATAATAGCCCTGCTATATAGTATATTAACACTTTGTCTGTATATATTATTTGGCTACAGATTGGTCATTTTGCATATGCTCTTATCCAAAAAGACTCCATAGTGACACTGCATATGCATATCCCCTCCCCCTTCTACCCTCTTCCTAGGAATTGAATGACAATGCGGCCACCCTGTTCAGGAGCAGCGAGGTGAACGGCGTGGAGGAGGGCGTGATCATCATGAACGAGGCGGTTATCCCCTGCATGCACCTGATGAGCCGGCCGGACATGATCAGCCAGGAGGACCTGGACACAATGGAGGCTATCCGCAGCCACTGGTGTTCCTACCTGGAAGTGGACCTGGATGGTGAGGACAGAGGGAGGGGAAGAGGTTCTTACTGGGCTTTATCCAAGCTGTGCTAAATGTTTATCTACATCAACACTGCTGTCATTTGCAGATTTCAGTAACACCTTACTTAAAGCTGAGAGGTATAATTGCGTTATTATAAGGCTTATATTTAAAAGAAATTCTCTCTGTAGCACATTTTCCTCTCATCTAATTTATCACACATCTTAACTGTATTTTACTCCTTTTATGGAAGCTCTGTTTTTCTCTTCCTCTCCCCCCTTCCTCTCATTCTCAGACTCCCTACAGTTAAAGCTGGGTGAGTTTCTGCCCAGGGTTCTGGACTGCTCAACAGAGAGGGTGGTCTTAAAAGATCCACCAACGGTGCGCTCCAAAGTGCCCCACGACTTGTGCAGCCGCCTGGCCGCCATCATGGAGTCTATCACCAACACCTCCGTGGTCGCTGTCAAATAAGACCAAGGGGTCAGAGGTCAGCTTCTGAGATTAATGGTCAGGACAGGTACGCTAGCTGACGATCGCTAACGTTTTATCCTCATGTAGAGTTGACAAACACTGGAGTTTTGCATAGTAGTGCAAAGTAGTTTTTTTTATATAACTTTTTAATGTGCTTTTGCCATATTTTCTCAATCAGAACATTAAGTAGATTCTGAGTGACTTGAGGCAGAGTTTATATGGTCATATGATACTCGCAGACACATCAAGAGGAGAGAGAGAAATGTCTATTATACATTAATAAGGTATTATTGCTTTGAACCTATTTAGGTATGTTTTAAGAAAGTGAAAACACAACAAATAAGAGTATTTTTTAATTGTTTGTTAGATATTTTACATGTACCATGATACATTAGGATTGCAGTGAACAACAGGCTCTTGAAGATTTAGGGTGTTTAGAAATTCAGCTTCCTTTGTCTTGTTTTGTATTTTCCTGTTTATATATGTAAGCCTTTCCTTCCACTCCTGTTTTCCACTTCTTGAAAACTGTGTTGACACTCAATAAACTTTCAAACTTTCTGTTCTTCTTTTCTCCTTGATTTGCTCTCAAGTCTTCTTTTGTGCCTGACCCATTTTTCAATCTATATTTCTGTCTTTCACCTTATAACGCCCCTCGTCACCCCTCCACACACAGAGAAAACACTATCAATAATTGAATGAACACTGTACATTGGATCTAGCATCCAACTTAAAACTTACAGTATGTATTGTACAGTGCATTCGGAAAGTAGACCACTTGCATTCGGAAAGTAGACCTCAGACCTCTTGATTTTTTCCACATTTTGTTAAATTGTTTCTTTCCCTCATCAATTTACACACAATAGCCCATAATGGCAAAGCAAAAACAGTTTATTTTTAATTTTTTGTAAATGTATTACAAATAAAAACTATCACATTTACATAAGTATTCAGACCCTTCACTCAGTACTTTGTTGAAGGACCTTTGGCAGCGATTACAGCCTCGAGTCTTCTTGGGTATGACACTACAAGCTGGGCACACCTTTATTTGGGAGTTTCTTCCATTCTTCTCTGCAGATCTTCTCAAGCTCTGTCAGGTTGGATGGGGAGAGTTGCTGCAGCTATTTTCAGATCTCTCCAGAGATGTTTGATTGGATTCAAATCCAGGCTCTGGCTGGGCCACTCAAGGACATTCAGAGACTTGTCCTGAAGCCACTCCCTGTTATCTTGGCTGTGAGCTTAGGGTCATGGTCCTGTTGGAAGGTGAACGTTCACCCCAGTCTGAGGTCCTGAGTGCTCTGGAGCAGGTTTTCGTCAAGGATCTCTCTGTACTTTGCTCCGTTCATCTTTCCCTTGATCCTGACTAGTCTCACAGTCCCTACCGCTGAAAAACATCTCAACAGCATGATGCTGCCACCTCCATTCTTCACTGTAGGGATGGTGCCAGGTTTCTTCCAGACATTATGCTTGGCATTCAGGCCAGAGAGTTCAGTCTTGGTTTCATCAGACCAGAGAATCTTGTTTCTCATGGTCTGAGTGTCTTTTGTCAAACTCCAAGCGGGCTGTCATATGCCTTTTACTGAGGAGTGGCTTCCCTCTGGCCTTTCTACCATAAAGGCCTGATTGGTGGAAGGTTCTCACATCTCCACAGAGGAACTCTGGAGCTCTGTCAGAGTAACCATCAGGGTCTTGGTCACCTCGCTGACCAAGGCCCTTCTCCCCCGATTGCTCAGTTTGGCCAGGCGGCCAGCTCTAGGAAGAGTCTTGGTGGTTCCAAATTTCTTCCATTTAAGAATGATGGAGGCCACTGTGTTCTTGGGGACATTCAATGCTGTAGAATTTTTCTGTTACCCTTCACCAGATCTGTGCCTTGACACAATCCTGTATTAGAGCTCTACGGACAATGACCTCATGGCTTGGTTTTTGCTCTTACATGCACTGTCAACTGTGGGACCTTATATAGACAGGTGTGTGCATTTCCAAGTCATGTCCAGTCAAGTTGTAGAAACTTCTCAAGGATGATCAATTGAAACCGTATGCACCTGAGCTCAATTTCGAGTCTCATAGCAAAGGGTCTGAATAAATAAATAAGGTACTTCTGTTTGTTTTTTAAATTATGAACAAACATTTCAAAAAACCTGTTTACACTTTGTCATTATGGGGTACTGTCTGTAGATTGATGAGGGGAAAACATTTTCATCCATTTTAGAATAAGGCTGTATCCAGGGTTAGGTAGGTTACTTTCTAAATGTAATCTGTTACAGTTACTAGTTATCTGTCAAATTGTAATCAAATTAAAATAACATTTTATTGGTCACATGCGTGTTGGGGAATAATCAGAATTGGTTGGTAACATAGGTAAGATGTTTTATATTCATCATATGTTTGTAAGTTACTTCTCATCAGAATGTTATTTTTGTATAATACTGTGGCCAGGTTGCAGTATCTGTTCTATGTCAAGACTAAGTTGCTTGGGCCGGGGAGAGGTCAAGCGTGTATCTCTTGGCTCCACAATGTCTGTGTGCCAGTCAGTGTGTCTCTGTGATCTTGTCAAGATAGGATTGATTTGATATATGCCTGTTGATATGGAGGATTGGTTTATGGTTCTGAGTTTGAGAAAATAACAGTTTAGGAGACAAAGCTGAACGATTTATTATGTCTATGCTGTCTATGTGTGTTTTTTGCTATTAAAGGATCTCAGTTGCAATGTGGAAGGAACTCTCAGAGAATTCATAGACACTGAATTGATCTGAGAGTCACAGGGTTGTGATAGAGCTCATATAATTAAAGATGGACTTTGATAACTAACTCTGACTTGTGTGTGGTTTGCTCTCATGATTTGGTAAATATAGGAAATTTCCACGACATGCGCCGAATACAATGGGTAATACAACCTTAGTGAAATGCTTACTTACAAGCCCCTAACCAACAATGCAGTTTAAAAAATACGAATAAGAAATTAAATGAACAAGTAATTGAAGAGCAGCAGTAAAATAACAATAGTGAGACCAAATACAGGGGGTGAGTTTTGAGGGCACTATGGTGTTGAACGCTGAGCTGTAGTCAAGGAATAGCATTCTTACATAGGTGTTCCTTTTGTCCGGGTGGGAAAGGGCAGTGTGGAGTGCAATAGAGATTGCATCATCTGTGGATCTATTAGGGTGGTATGCAAATTGTAGTGGGTCTAGGGTTTTTGGGATAATGGTGTTGATGTGAGCCATGACCAACCTTTCAAAGCACTTCATGGCTACAGACGTGTGTGCTACGGGTCAGTAGTCATTTAGGCAGATTACCTTAGTGTTCTTGGGCACAGGGACTATGGTGGTCTGCTCGAAACATGTTGGTATTAAAGACTTGGACAGGGAGAGGTTGAAAATGTCAGTGAAGACACTTGCCAGTTGGTCAGCGCATGCTCGCAGTACACATCCTGGTAATCCATCTGGCCCTGCGGCCTTGTGAATGTTGGCCTGTTTAAAGGTCTTACTCACATCGGCTGCGAAGAGCATGATCACACAGTCACCCGGAACAGCTGATGCTCTCATGCATGTTTCAGTGTTACTTGCCTCAAAGCGAGCATAGAAATGATTTAGCTCGTCTGGCAGGCTTGTGTCACTGCGGCTGTACTTCCCTTTGTAGTCTGTAATAGTTTGCAAGCCCCGCCACATCCAACGAGTGTCGGATCACGATTCAATCTTAGTCCTGCATTGACGCTTTGCCTGTTTGATGGTTCGTCGGCAGGCATAGCGGAATTTCTTGTAAGCTTCCGAGTTAGAGTCCCGCTCCTCGGCAGCTGTACCCTTTAGCTCAGTGCGGATGTTGCTTGTAATCCATGGCTTCTGGTTGGGGTATGTACGTACTAGAGGTCGACCGATTAATTAGGGCCGATTTTGAAGTTTTCATAACAATCGGTAATCTGAATTATTGGATGCTGATTACATTGCAATCCATGAGGAAACTGCGTGGCAGGCTTGACCACCTGTTATACAAGTGCAGCAAGGAGCCAAGGTAAGTTGCTAGCTAGCATTAAACTTATCCTATAAAAAACAATCAATCTTCACATAATTTCTAGTTAACTACACATGGTTGATGATATTACTAGGTTAACTAGCTTGTCCTGCGTTGCATATAATCAATGCGATGCCTGTTAATGTATCATTGAATCACAGCCTACTTGCCAAACGGGTGATGATATAACAAAAGCACAATCGCTACACATATGTACCTAACTATAAACATTAATGCCTTTCTTAAAAATAATACATAGAAGTACATTTTTTAAAACCTGCATATTTAGTTAAAAGAAATTCATGTTCGCAGGCAATATTAACTATGGAAATTGTGTCACTTCTCTTACGTTCATTGCACGCAGAGTCAGGGTACAGTGCCTTGCGAAAGTATTCGGCCCCCTTGAACTTTGATTACACACAGGTGGATTGTATTTATCATCATTAGTCATTTAGGTCAACATTGGATCATTCAGAGATCCTCACTGAACTTCTGGAGAGAGTTTGCTGCACTGAAAGTAAAGGGGCTGAATAATTTTGCACGCCCAATTTTTCAGTTTTTGATTTGTTAAAAAAGTTTGAAATATCCAATAAATGTCGTTCCACTTCATGATTGTGTCCCACTTGTTGTTGATTCTTCACAAAAAAAATACAGTTTTATATCTTTATGTTTGAAGCCTGAAATGTGGCAAAAGGTAGCAAAGTTCAAGGGCGCCGAATACTTTCGCAAGGCACTGTATATGCAACAATTTGGGCCGCCTGGCTCGTCGCAAACTAACTGTCTAGAATTGTACATAATTATGGCATAACATTGAAGGTTGTGCAATGTAACAGTAATATTTAGACTTAGGGTTGCCACCCGTTCGATAAAATACGGAACGGTTCCGTATTTCACTGAAAGAATAAATGTTTTGTTTTCGAAATGGGTTTCCAGATTTGACCATATTAATGACCAAAGGCTCATATTTCTGTGTTTATTATATTATAATTAAGTCTATGATTTGATAGAGCAGTCTGACTGAGCAGTAGCAGGTTTGCCAGCAGCTCTTAGCAATGCTTGATACACAGTGCTGTTTATGACTTCAAGCCTATCAACTCCTGAGATTAGGCTGGCAATACTAAAGTGCCTATTTAGACATCCAATAGTCAAAGGTGTATGAAATACAAATGGTATAGAGCGAAATAGTCGGCGCGTCATAATAATAACTACAACTTAACTTCTTAACTGGGAATATTGAAGAATTGCGAATATTGAACCACCAGCTTTCATATGTTCTGAGCAAGGAACTTAAACATTAGCTTTTTTACATGGCACATATTGCACTTTTTTTGCATTATTTAAACCAAATTGAGCATGTTTCATTATTTATTTGAGACTAAATAGATTTTATTTATGTATTAAGTTAAAATAAAAAATTTAATTCAGTATTGTTGTAATTGTCATTATTACAAATCCTCTTTTTCTCCGTCTTCTCTTCACGTAAATGACGGGGATTTGGGCCTGTTCCCAGGAAAGCAGTATGTCCTTCACATCGGGCTCATCTGACTTATTAAAGGAAAAAAAAAGCTTCTGCCAGTTCGTGGTGAGTAATCGCTGTTCTGATGTCCAGGAGGTATTTTCGGTCATAAGAGACGGTAGCAGCAACATTATGTACAGAATAAAATAAAAAAAATGTTGACAAACAATGCAAAAAAATGATTTAAAAAACAGTTGCTTAGGAGCACGTAAAACATCAGTGATCTTCACCGGTGCCATGATGACATCAGTAGCACAACTTTTGGATTACCCAAACTCAGTAATGTAATCTGATTACATTCAGTTGCTTTTAGATTACGTTCCCCTTAAGAGACATTAGAGGACAACAAAAATGTATGTTACCACTTGAATGACATATATATTGCAAGATAAATCAATGTTAAAGTTTAAATAGCTGGCCATATATAGGTGTTAAATTTTACTTTATGGGTTGGTTATGTAGGCTTCTTCTAACCTATCGCTTTCTACTACATACAATTAATTATACAATTCAATTATATGTTTACATTAACCAAAGTCTATCAGAATTCCAGGCATTCCAATACATGTAATAACCCTTGATCTGCAGTAATAGGACTTGGAAATATGGAAGTATTGGTTAGGCAAATTGTTTTTCCTGAGCATAGCCACAAACTAGGGATTTATTAGCCAGCTCTACACTGTTGTTTATGAAACAATAACAAAAACGGCCACCCGCCTCTTTTTTTAAATGTATTTTTACCAAAACAGGCAGGGTGCCGTGTTGTTATTGTTTCATCTTTGGATTTGCCCTTTAAACAGCTGCATATTATCAAAATATCAGTGTCACCAACAAAAAGTTAACAATCGGCCTATAGCAAATGCAGCATATGGAATTCATTTTTCACATGTAAATAGCACTTTTCAGTAGCGCTCAAAGCATGCCATTCCATGAGCGCAGCATTTATTTCTCAACTCGAATCAATGAGTCCAATCAGTCCTCCATGACAACAAAAGGTAATACCTTTTTTGCACTATTGGTTAGAGCCTGTAAGTAAGCATTTCACCTGTTGTATTTGGCGCACATGACAAATAAACTTTGATTTGAAAATCATATACAGAGTAGGGCTGGCTAATAAATGCTTAGTTTTGTGGTTATGCTCAGGTAAAGCAATTTGGCTAGCCTAAACTTCCAATGTATCCACTCTCAGATTAATAGACAGCTATGGATGTAAGAACTGACCATCCATGATATCAACATTGTTTTAACCATGTTATGAGGCAGTGTTTTGTTTACATTTATAATGTTTACAAGCATTGAAGAAAAACAATCTTATATTTTGGGTTCTCGTGGAGTGTGAAAGTTTAACTAAACTCATGAGGCAATTATACATTTTATTCTTCCAGAATCAATGGATATATATATAATTTAGAAGTCAAAAAATGGATGTAGCAACTACAAATTGCCCCTTTACCTCTATCAAAAGGGTGTGAGTGTGAGCATTTGTCCATAAGGCCTATGGATTTATTTTAATTTTAAATCAGCATGAATTAGATGAGCAATAAAAGCCCCACTTGTATTCCATAGGCTGAGATCTTCACTATGCAGCTGCTGCAAGAGCGCATTTTTCACTGGCTGTCCACTGGTTTCAAAAACAATGATTGATAGGCAGCTTAACTTCTTGAATTCAACCATTATTGGGTAAAAATACACATTCACTTTTGGGAACAGCTATCCACAACAACCACAATCCGAAAAGCGCAAATAGCTAAATGAGAGCAGCAGTGCAATTCACATCAATGACCCATGTAGATATCAATAATAAGTGATATCGGTATCCCCGTAGACTACACCACTGCTGTCATCCTTACCTCCAAGCGTTTATTCAAGTTGGATAATCTTTTGGAAGACATATCTTGGACTGTAGCCTACAAGTCTATTCATGCTCTTTTTCCATGATCCATCTAACACATTTGGTGTGTCATCATAGTGTTCTCTGACTTGTGGTCAGACTCTCTCAGGTGGAACAAACTTAAAAGTTGTGCCTTTTTTCAATGCTGATTTGAATGTTATTGAGAAAACAGAGAAGTGTCTGATTTTTTTCCACAAATATCCTTTCTGAATTTAAAAGTGATCTAGTTTTCCAAAAGTATTTATAATCTGATTACAATATTTTAGCTGGTCAAAGATTACAGTTGCCGGTTTTTTGTCATCCCTTACATGTAACTGATTACATGTAACCATTATTTTAGGGGTGCAGATATATTGGTGAACATATCGGAATCTGCGATATTAGCTAAACATTGGTATCGGCCTGATGTCTACTTTAACCGATGTGCAAAACATATTTCAAAGCTGACGTGCATACCTATATAAGGTAGGTACACATGCAACACAGCATTCCTAACTTAGCCCACAATGTATCCTGTGTGGATCAAGCAATCATTTGAAAGAGTAAGAACATTTCAGCAAGACAACTGCAAAGGCGAAATCCATTAAGGCCGAGATAATGGAATTCATTGCCCTTGACAGTCAACCATACTCTGTAGTGGGTAATATTGGCTTCCATGACTGGTCGAGTACCAGTACACACTACCAAGTGGCTATTTTTCCAGATGTTGCTCTACCGGAGTTGCACAGTAGTCACTGCTATTAGCTTTACAACATATTATGGAACGGTCTTTGCGTGTCAAAAAAAGATACACGTCAAATAACACTATTTGATGTGCCGAATAAGCTTTTAATATGAACGTCAAATAACACCGTTGTATTATAGAATGTTGTGTTCTGAATTTGCACTTGCAAGCCAAGCGCCACCACTAATATTAGTACTATCAAAGCTGTACAAAAACGTCTGCAAACAAGCAAACACTGGCCACGAACGATGCGTTACAATCCGCGTTGGTAAAAAAAAGCCTTATTTGTTCGACAGCAACTTTTGGGGTAGCTCCAATACAACCGGCCTGAAAACAATGACCAGTAGAAACTGCAGTCATTAACATTACTCTTAGCAATGATTTAGGAATCCTTGTGAGTAAGTATTAGCTAGATAGCTACTTGTTGTTCGCCTATTGAAAATGAACTTCAGTTCATGAAAATAAATAGCTAGCCAGCTACTTAACCCGGTTACCCAAAGCTATAAGCAGTCAGCTAGCTTCATCTGGCTAGTGAGGCTCCACCGGACCGGGTTATGTGTTGTAAAGCTAGCCACAATAAGGATTAGGCACAATAGTGGAATTTGCGGTTTGCCTTCAAAATAAAAGTAGCTATTTGAAAGTGATGGAGGTTACAATTGGTGGATTCATGCCATATTTAGACTAGATAATGTTAAACAATGAAAATGGGTATCAGTCTACTCTGTGACATACACAGAACACAACTGTGAAGAGTTTATGCAAATATTAGCGTTGTAGCTCTTATCATGGGACTGACTGTGTGAAATCCCCTCCCAGTCAGTCAATTGTGTGTATTGACTTTCAAATTGCACTGTACAGCTTTACCTAACAATTGGGTATCAATGAAATGGGATATCCGTCTACTCAATACCCAATATATTTTTCCCCAATGTCCTCCTCAGAGTTATCAGACTCCAAAACATCCACGCAGTATTGTTTTTCCTCGGGAATAGTGTTCAATACACATAGGTTGACAATAAACGTGGCTCAATTCACAGTTGTTTCAGAGTCCCGCAATAAGAACTACGACGCTAATGTTTTCTGGGTGTCACTGAGTAGACTGATACCTTCATTGATCAACAATCCATAGGTAAGGCTGTACAGTGAAATAAGAATGCTGCCAATGCAATTCTAAAGTATATTGCATCCAGTGTGATTTCAACAGATTTGTGAAATTAACAAATGGTCTTTTGTTGATTTTTATATAACATTCCAACCTCGTTTAGCATAATCTATGGCATAATTCTATTTGTATTAATTTGCATCACTGTCAATGACACTTTTATTTTGAAGGCTAACCGCAAATTCCACTCTTGTGGCTCATCCTTATTGTTGCTAGCTACACATAGATGGGTCTGACCACCATTAAAATAATAATAAATGTTATAAATTAGGGTTGTTTTAGATGATGACACCTACTGAATCAATTTGTCGTTTTGCTATCTTTTTGGAGAACAATGTTTGCATCCATGAGCTAGCTAGCTTTTTTTATGACCAGCACTGTAGGTGCGCGAGACAACTTTACCAGCATCATAGCATACATATCGATGAATCGTTGTGACATATGAAATACGAGCGATAGTGTAATCAATGTGTAATAACTACGTTAAAGAAAATATTAAGGCGTTCAATTATGTGATGTGCAGTCATATTCAGGTCCTGATTGGTCAACAAGTTTATTTGACAAGTCAAATACTGACACGTCAAATACGTCTATCTTTTTTGACATGCAAAGACTCAAACGGCGTTCCATAGAAATCCTGGTTGAGAATGAAACAACAGAACAAATTAACACCAAACAGCACTGCAAGTTAGTGAAAGAAATAGGTTTTGATTGTTTTTTACTGTTAATGGAGACATACGTAAATGCCAACAAAATAACTTTTTGGTCAGTGTGGTGTGTGTGTAACCTTTATTTAACTAGGCAAAATAAAGTATATAGCTAGGTATCATCATCTAACAATTACATTTTGGGCTGATACCGATATCCAATATTTTCCTTGCCCAAAAAAAACGATACCTATAACTGATATATTAAAATTTTTGCAGCCTTTAAAGCATTCTAGTACAGTTAAATAGTTAACACACACATGGGCGCAGCGGTCTACGGCACTGCATCTCGGTGCAAGAGGCATCACTACAGTTCCTGGTTCGAGTCCAGGATGTATCACATCCGCCTGTGATTGAGCCCAGCGTCGTCCGGGTTTGGCCAGGGTAGGCCGTCATTGTAAATAGGAATTTGTTCTTAATCGACTTGCCTAGTTAAATAAAGGTTAAAAAATAATAATAAACATGTAATCCGTTACTCCCCAACCCTGGCTGTAACGTAACAAAATGTGGAAAAGGTCAAGGGGTCTGAATACTTTCCGAATGCACTGTACATTGTTTGTTTATTTCTCACTTCCCATGGTGTTGCACTACTTCCTGGCTGCACAGCTTACCAGCCCTGCTGACCTCACGAGCAGATTAACAGCTGACCTCCCTGTGTGATCAGACCAATGGCTGGGGGGACTGTGGGGGTGGGGGTGGGTGGGGGGGGCCTCTGGTCCGCAGCTGGACAGTAGGCGCCCTGCCAGTTCGCCTTGACATCACCGGAGAGGCACCACAGCACCAGCTTTACCACTCAAAAAGCTATCCTGATTCTTTTTTTTTGTTGATAGCTGCTCGTTATATCTCATGTGGAAGATGATCTGAAACTGAGAACAAATACTAGCATCTCTATTCAGGTATGGTTTAGTTTGTTGTTTCTTTCTTTTGGCAGTTAGTTGTGATGACTCTCCTTAATGTACAGACATACATACCTCCATCCTCTACTTTCCCCCTCTGTTTGTATTTTTATAGTTTCCCTGGTTGTTCTAGCTAATTCCTTCTCGTGTTGGTCTGGTTATATGGAGGTTGTTGTAATGTTACAACTCAAAAAGGGATTTTAATTTTTTTTTTTTTTTTTACAGTTATGTAACTTTTAGTAATGGGCCACACATCTCAGAATTGGTGAAGCCCCATCTGTGTAAAATCAACACATTTATGAAGATGTTAAACATTAGCGACACATCATAAATGTCGCATCTCAACTATTCTACAGATAAGGGTTTATTATACATCTCTAGATTTTCCTCTACATCATTCGGAGTGCAAGCCTTAATTAGCCCTGTTGATTACAATGCCTTGGGCAGTTCATGGTCTACTGCACTCTGGAGTCAGAGTCGATATTGACGTGTTCCAAAATCCTACATGCAGCGCAGCACATCTGCTGCTACGAGCTGTTTGGCGGACCAGTAGAGGATAGAATGACAACACAAACAGTAACAGTGACCACAAGAAATAGAGACTTGCCCAGTGTTTATTTGACCACATCTGGGGAAAAACAATTACCCAAACCCTCGTAACTAAGAGAAAGACCGTAATCTCCTCAAAATCCATCACCATGCTCCTTGGTTGTTCCCAGATTAATTTAAAGGGATTAGTCATAATCCTGGATGTTTAATTAGATCCAGCAGAGACCGATGATATCACATGACGCACGTCACATTAGAATGATCTGAAAGGTCATCGGGTTGGGATGAGAGGGGGAGGAATGATGTAAGAAATTATACTGAGGGAGAGGTAACCATCTGGTGGAAGAAGTCCCTCCGTATCAGAGATCTGTCATACACCCACTGACCCACAGCTGGATTTAACGTTCTAGCAATCCCTCAAATTTCACATACAGCGTATGACTAAATTATCAGGACAAAAGGAGGTAAGTTCAACCAGTATTTCATGGTGGAAGAGTTTAATTTATTCTCCTCTTTCCTCTGTGGTGGTGGTTGTTAATTGTGTGACAACTCTCAATCAGATTCTATTGCTTCAACAGGAACACGAAATCAACTTCCTGAGCCCTCGGCAGCTCAGCTGCCACACAGAGCACAGGAATCTACAGTAGTCTCTGTGATGGTTTCCACCATGATGTGCAGCAGGGTGACATTACACGAGCCCCATAACGGAGACTACAGGAGTCCTATGAGAATTGCCCCTCGCAGGAACTCTATTCCCCCAACAAAGGCTCTCACAGCCAAACATCTCCTGGCATACCCTAGACCACCCCCAGAGTCAACGCGCTTTACCCCATATCCAAAGAAGGTAACTATTGCAGAGTCAATTTCATTCATTTGAAATTGGACACTCTGTTTCCATCACAAATACATTGTAGATCATGTATGTAATGTACAAGTCAGTCAATTGATATATTTATATATATGTATATTATTTTTTTAGGTTGTAGCAAAAACCAACATGGCTGTGATGATGCTCCACTCCAGAAGAGCCTCTCTCTTCCCCAGCACAAATAACAACTTCCCAGCTCTCCCACCCCAGCTAGTCCCCTCTGCATCCCCCCAGTCACATTCCAAGACCCCAGCCCCCCATAGGGTTGTTGCAGGATTGATCAGCCGGGAGGTAGACACCGGCCAGTACATCATTCCCACTGAGGAGCCAGAGGAGCCTGTCACTGCTCATCATGCTCACCGCAGACGCCACCTCAAGCGCTTCAGCTCCAGGTGGTACTCAGGCGCTCCTTCTGGTGGCCCCTTTGATAGCACCTATATCCCCAACCAAGGCACAAGTGGTGAGAACAAGCCCCACAAGCCGCGCTGCAAACTTCTAGGTGAAGGGAGGCCAAATTACGGTACCGCCAACAAGCAGCGTCAACGCTACGTCACCAAAGACGGGAAGTGCCAGGTGAACCTGGGCCCCATCGAGGACAAGAGCCGTTTCCTCTCGGACATCTTCACCACTCTGGTTGACCTGAAGTACCGCTGGTTCCTCTTTGTCTTTACCATGTGCTACATTGTTACGTGGGTGGCCTTCGCAGAGATCTACTTCCTAGACGCCTGGCTGAGGGATGACGTGGCCCACGTCCATGACCCGCAATGGCAGCCGTGCTTCGAGAACGTGGACAGTTTCATCTCCGCCCTGCTTCTGTCGGTGGAAAGCCAGAGGACCATTGGCTACGGCTCCAGATTGGTGACGGCCAACTGCATGGAGGGAGTGGTTCTCCTCATGGCCCAGTCTATCATTGGCTCAATCATTGACGCCCTCATGGTCGGCTGCATGTTCGTCAAAATCTCCAGGCCTCAGAAAAGGGCCCAGACTCTGATCTTCAGCAAACACTGTGTCATATCGGAGCGTGACGAGAAACTCTGCCTTCTCTTCCGCATTGGAGACCTGAGGGCGAGTCACATGGTGGACGCCAAGATTCGAGCCAAGCTTATTAAGTCCAGACAGACCAAGGAAGGGGAGTTCATACCACTGGAGCAGTCAGAGATCAACCTGGGCTACGATACCGGAGGAGACAGGCTTCTGTTGGTTGAGCCTCAGACCATCACCCATGTCATCAATGAAAGCAGTCCCTTCTGGGAAATAGGGGCTGAGCGTCTGACAAGGGAGAGATTTGAGATCATCATCATTCTGGAGGGAATCGTGGAGGCATCAGGTTGGTTGGCTTTGAATGTTAGAATGTGATATGTCAAATCATTTGAACAAGTTTTAATGTCTTCATGTCTGTGACTGTAGCATAAGAGCTAGATGTGTAAAGATGAAACATTTCATAATTGCCTTGCTGTGCTGTCTCCTTTGTGTTGTAGGTATGACATGCCAAGCCAGAACTTCCTATACTGAGGAGGAGATTCTGTGGGGCCACAGATTTGAATCCTGCATGTCTCTGGAAAAAGGGTCTTACCGGGTGGACAATGGTGCATTTGATAAAACCTTCCCAGTACATACCCTCACCCTTAGTGCTAAAGAGAAGAGTGATGAAAAAGAAGACGAGGTCCTCTTTTAGATCAGTACTGTACACACTGAGCAAACAGCCCTTGTATTAATGGAATTTCAAGGCCAATAATTGTGAATGCCTAAGTTTCCCTCGTTAAAATTAACTTTCCTGTTGTCTTTAATATTGTGGACAAACATTCTCCAAGAATTACATATTGACATGCTAATCTACGGTGCATTCAGAAAGTATTCAGACCCCTTGACTTTTTCCACATTTTGTTACATAACAGCCTTATTCTAAAATGTATTCAATTGTTTTCCCCCCCCTCAATCTACACACAATAACCCATAAGGACAAAGCAAATGTTTTTTTGTCAATTTGTAAATATCACATTTACATAAGTATTTAGACCCTTTACTAAGTACTTTGTTGAAGTACCTTTGACAAAGATTACAGCCTAGAGTCTTCTTGGGTATGACGCTACAAGCTTGGCACACCTGTATTTGGGAGTTTCTCCCATTCTCCTCTGCGGATCCTCTCAAGCTCTCAGGTTGGATGGGGACCATCGTGGCATAGCTATTTTCAGGTATCTCCAGAGATGTTCGATCGGGTTCAAGTTCGGGCTCTGGCTGGGCCACTCAAGGACATTCAGAGACTTGTCCCGACGCCACTCCTGAGTTGTCTTGGCTGTGTGCTTAGGGTCGTTGTCCTGTTGGAAGGTGAACCTTCACCCCAGTCTGAGGTCCTGAGAGCTATGGAGCAGGTTTTCATCAAGGATCTCTCTGTACTTTGCACCGTTCATCTTTCACTCGATCCTGACTAGTCTCCCAGTCCCTGCTGCTGAAAAACATCCCCACAGCATGATGCTGCCACCACCATGCTTCACTGTAGGGATGGTGCCAGGTTTACTCCAGACGTGACGCTTGGCATTCAGGCCAAAGAGTTCAATCTTTGTTTTCAAGGCCATTCTCCCCTGATTGCTCAGTTTGGCCAGGCGGCCAGCTCCAGGAAGAGTCTTAGTGTTATCCAATTCTTAACTTTAAGAAGGATGGAGGCCACTGTATTCTTGGGGACCTTCAATTCTGCAGAAAGGTTTTGGTACCCTTCCCTAGATCTGTGCCTTCGACACAATCCTGTCTCGGAGCTCTACACACAATTCCTTTGATTTCATGGCTTGGTTTTTGCTCTGACAAATGTCAACTGTGGGAACTTATATAGACAGGTGTGTGCCTTTCCAAATCATGTCTCGGGTGGACTCCAACCAAGTTATAGAAATATCAAGGATGATCCATGGAAACAGGATGCACCTGAGCTCAATTTCGAGTCTCATAGCAAAGGGTCTGAATACCTATGTAAATAAGGTATTTATGTGTTTTATTTTTAATACATTTGCAAAAATGTCTAAACCTGTTTTCTCTCTGTCATGGGGTATTGTGTGTAGATTGATGATTTCTTTTTATTTAATCACTTTTAGAATAATGTTCTAACATAACAAAATGTAGGAAAAGGGAAGGGGTCTGAATACTTTCTGAATACACTCTACACTCTTAACCAGAATTTGTACATTGTTGACAGTGACAGCATTCATGTGGGTGATTTACAAAGAAGTTATCCAATCCTGGTTAAGTGTAGAAATGAGTATGCAGCCATGACTCCATGCGTTGTTACTTTACAATACTGTTTATTTATCTGTGTGTCTAGTTTATGGTTTATAATGGATAGTTGTAGTTATGTGTTAACTGCTACCTGCTAAATCATAGAATTATGGCTCCTGCTCACCTCTTGTTTTTGTTTTGTTGTTTTGAAGACTTGTTACATCTTAAGTCTGTTTGTTTTAAATCACAATGTGCTAAGTACTGCACAAATATTGTGTTCCTTATTTGTAGTCACTTGTATTTTCATGGTGATCATGAATGCATGATGATGTAGTGATACGGCCATTATGATTCAAAATGTGATACATTTGAAGGATGTCAGTGTCGTTAATCTGTGTCTATATTATATGTACTCTATCCTAATACGCAAATGTATTACACATATCAGTCCTATGCAGTGCCTTGAAATGTGTCCTCCCACAGTTTTAAAATATGCCTTTTGACACATTAAACTTGGATTTTTGTCCTTTCACATAAAGGGACTCATGATTTATAGTTTATAATAGGTTCCAGCTCTGTATATCCAAGAAAAAGTTGTGAAATACACCAAATGCTGCTTTTATCACATAAATGGCCCTCCCCTTGAGAGTACAACTCTACTCCAATTATCTACTGTAGTTGCTGATTTATCAATAGATTAGAATAGATAAATTATTGTCAATTTGATTCGAACATACTCTTTTTTTTCTAACACTCCCAGTCCAGACACGCACAGGGTCAGTCAGTCATGGTGCAGCACCCCTGGTAGGAGAGCCATTTGCCTTGCTCAAGGGCACAACAGTAGTGATTCATAGCTGGGATCAGACCAGCAGCCCTCCAATTTCCTATTTTTCTTGTACGTAGCAACATTATTTGTTGGGCCATTGTGTCTTATCAGGTTTCTAACCTGTCCACAGGTAAGACAACTGAACAATACCATGATGTTGGGGCGGCAGGTAACCTAGTGGTTCGAGTGTTGGACTAGTAACCGATAGGTTGCCAGATCGAATCCCGGAGCTGACAAGGTAAAAATCTGTTGTTCTGCCCCTGAACAAGGTCCTAGGCCATCATTGAAAATAAGAATTTGTTAGTAAATGATACTGTAACTTGACACGCTATGGACCATGGTATTGTTCAGTATTGCTTTTTTGGTTCAGTATAACTTCTACTGAAAATGCATTTCCACACTCAAGTCATGATATTAGTCCTTTCACATAAGGGGAAGCATTATTTGGTAGTTGAAGTTTTGGAAATATTTCTGCCCTAGTCTAGACCAGGCCCCCCTTCCAGCATTGAGGAATCTCGTGCGTGTCTATTTCTATGGGCACAAGCACTGTTCATGACACAAACTGTTCACACCCCTCTTGTTGCATGCAGTTTAAAGCTCTTTTTCTTGCAATTCTATACATTTTGCCATGTCTGTGTATTCGAGTATATGAAACATTACAACAAAATCTAGGTTAAAAAAAAACTATCGCTGATATGGGCTAGTCGATCTGGACATGTCTGCAAGTTATCGATGGCTCTCTAAGGTATGCAATGACTAACACATGACAACAGGAAAACTGAAATTGCACCTTGTGCATTTCACTAAGCCCTTTTTACCCTCAGAACAGCCTTAAAAAATAATAATAATCCAAGCTTGATAATGAGTTGGTTATTTCAGTCGGCTGTGGAGTGCTAGGGCAAAAAAAACAGGGGGACAGGACCGAGTTTGGCAAACCCTCCTCTAGGCTGGGCGTATAACGAAGTGGAACGCAGATTTGATTGGTTATTGTGAGCGGGCTTCTTCAACCTGCACACAGCCCTGAAGGATTTTGGTGCTAGCCAGCTAGCTGTTCTTCAACTATGGCATCTTTCGTGACAGAAGTCCTTGCTAGTTCTGGTAAACTTGAAAAAGAAGATCTCAATGGTAAAATAAGCAAGCTGTCACGGAAAGTAGAAGAAACTAAGGTAAGCAAGCGATTTAGCTAACGTTACCTAGCCCGCGAAATAATCAAAACATTCGGCTAACTTTTACACAAAGCTATCTAGCTCATTGTATATAACATGTGATTTTATCGTCCGAACTCGTTTAAAACATTTGGTTTCATCGTTCGAAACAGTCTTGCTAAATTGTTATGCTAACTACCCCGATTGGCTGTCTTAAGTAATTGTTAGCCTAACTAACTTAGCTGCTAACTATGGTTAGCTAGATGCCAACAGCCTTGTTGGTGGCAGCTAGGTGTCCCATTGTGTGGTGAACAACATTACATTAGCGCGAGCAACATAGTGGAAATTCTGGAATCGGCGGGTTGTCTTCAAAATAAAAGTCCCCATTGAAACAGTTGCAAACGTATAAAAAAGAATCGAATCATGCCACATTTGACCCTTCGCTAAGCCCCGCCCGAGAATATTTGAAAACCAATCGCAGCTGTGACAGAAACTGTCATTCAGTCCAACATTTCCGTAGTCGTGCACAGTCAGCTCCGACTACTGTGGTTGCTGTCGACTCTTGCTCGACTCCCAAAACACGCTAAAATGAATGCGCGCACACAAACTCCACGTCATTATTGCCGAATACTACTCGTAAGACTACGTTTGCGTTTTAGAGTACTGACATGAGCATGATGTTGCTCATTAACTTAGCCTATAAAAGGCCTATTTTGACTATAGGTGATGTGTAGGAACTATAACGTAAACTCGTACATCGCCTTGTACAATTGCCCCTATTAAAAATAAAATAAACAATTGCCCTTATTTTAGCGCACCAAAAACGTAATACTTCCAGATGATCAACTGTAATGTAAATACCATTGTAAAGCACAATTTCTCCCCTTTCCAACATAATCAATTACATGACCTAAACGCTGCCCGTTTTTGCATAATTTAAGCAGGCAATGAGCCCCGTCAGGTCTTTTTAAAAATGGCGGGTGAGGAAGTGAAACTAATGGTGATAGTGAGACTGTCACTCGATCTATCCAACTTATCGCCTTATCACCTTATTGCAGAGGAAGGGGAACCACTACTTCAAGGTCTCAGAGCAAGTGACGTCACCGATTGAAACGCCACTAGCGCACACCACCACTAACTAGCTAGCCTACATCTTTGGCAACCGAACTGAAAGAACCAACGACCAGCCGGCGTTGGTAGCAACCCTAGATTTGTGTCGGGACTATATCTTGTGGAAAGATGAAATATTATGGATAAATTAATAAAAAAGAACGTTTTCAATGAAAATGTAAATTATTATTTGTCTCGGGCGTAACACCCGTGCCAATATATCTTCAACACCAGCTTTTATTTTTAAGGCGAACCACCAATTCCACTGTTGCTCACGCTGTTGTTTACGACACACACACGTCTAGTTGACTACACTAAAGTTACTAGCTAGTTACAAACTAGTAGCTATAACGTTACAGATAAGGATCATGTCAGAAGTAGCTGTACCTAGCTAGCTACGCTAGCGCCTTACTAAGCACTTGTCTAGCAATGTGTTCTGAACAAGTTAGCTTAGTAAGAAGCTAGGTTACTAGTTTACTCTCGCACACTATACAACTTTTGATCACTCGTGACCATTCTACCTAGACACCACTGTTGAATGACATGACGTGTCATGGTAGTACCTATGTACTCTGCCCAAATTGAAAAATAATGTATTGTGCCTCTTTTTTTTACCAGGGGTATATTTATGCAATGTTGTATAGCTTTGACTCTTCTCGTCTTTGCCTCACACTTTGATTCTTTCCCTCAATCTCACCATCTGCGTTTCTTCCATAGGAAGAGGTATGTGACATTATTAACAAGAGGTACAATGAGTTCCTACCTAGCATGCAGGGGGCAGAGGCACTTATGGGACAGGCCGAAGAGGTCTCTAAAGAAATTGACAACCTCAAAACCTGCATTGAGACAGAGGTAAGCTTCACTAACTACTCATGGGTCATGGTTCGCTTTGTGTTTTTGGAGGTGTTATTTGATTGACAGTTGGCAGAGATCTACTGTTGACTGTGTGTGTGTGTGTGTGTGTGTGTGTGTGTGTGTGTGTGTGTGTGTGTGTGTGTGTGTGTGTGTGTGTGTGTGTGTGTGTGTGTGTGTGTGTGTGTGTGTGTGTGTGTGTGTGTGTGTGTGTGTGTGTGTGTGTGTGTGTATACAGGTGCAGCATAATCTACATACAGCTGTGACGGAACATGCCAAGCTGAAGCAGCAGCTGGAGAGAAACACTAGTGTCATTGCCATGCTCAGGCACCTAGAAGAGGTAGCCTACATCCCTCCCAACTGTAGCTTTAATCTGGTCCCCACTGATATCTACACATGGCCCTGTTTCAACTGAATGTTATTTATAATAATGCACAGATTTAGCGCTTGAGTTCGGTCCCTATGTACCTGGCCCAAGACACGAATTTGGGATGATCGTCAATAATATCGGTACATGTCAAAGCATATTTACATGTCTTTCTGTTGGCGATTTAGTTTCACATTGCAATGGAGGAGTTTCACAAAGCCCTACTGGAGAAGAAGTATGTCATTTCGGCCACGCAGTTAGAAAAGGCCCGGCACAGTGCAGACGCTCTGAAGGCGTGGAAAGGCTCTGAGCTGCCCCTGCTGAGAGCCCTCAGCTCAGAGCTCACTGTCCAGAGGGAGAACCTCATCTACCATCTGGGGGATGAGTGGAAGAGACTGGCTGTCTGGAAACTGCCTCCTTCCAAAGGTAAAAAGACTCTCCCAGGCATTGTGTGGGGGGGACCCTGGTCTGATGCTTGGCCTCCTAAGCACACGGTTTAATTTATTGACCATGCGATGTTAGTAAGTAGCAGGTAGCATTTTATTTGACTTATTGTGGTAAATTGCACTCTTCTTGTGATGGGGGGGGTAAATCAATTGTTACGTGTTTGGATATTATATAGTATCGTTTCGACAATATCCAATATGAAGTTGGCTGTACCTGCATAGCTTGTTATCCATCTTCTTCTTTTTAAATAAGAAGCCAATCATTTATTTCCATGACTGATCAAAACTGGTTTCTCATGGCTCTCTTGTCCCTGTACAGCAGACATATGGTGAGCATTATGTTTGGAACATCGAATCGCAATAAAATCACAATATTGAAATATATCATATCGGCACCTAACTTATAGTGATAATATCGTGTCTTGAGGTCCCTGGCAATTCCCAGCCTTGCTTGATTCATGTTAACTTAGGTGAACAGTGGTACCGTGTTATGCCACCACAGACACTGATTGTGTGTCCATCTGTCCTCAGAGTCGACGGGGATGAAGTCGTTCCTGAAGATGGAGCTCCAGCTGACCCTAGGCGGGACCAAGGAGCCCCTGCAGAGCCCTCCCCCTCTGCTTTCCTGTGTCCTCCAGGCCCTGGCCATCCAAGGGGAACTCCAACACAAGATCAAACTCTTCAGTAAGACCCAGTGTCGAGTCAATTTAAAAATTAAAAATAAATGTTTTACTGTAAAGCTGACTACATTTTATTGAAGTTGAACTTGTTGAAACCACCTTGTGAAATACCCCTTTATTATTTGAATAAGGATGATTTTCTGTTTGTATTAATCAGACTATTGAGTTTTAACAATGTGGACCGCCTCTGTTCTGTACATACACTGTGAGGCTGCTTCCATAGCATCCTGTTAGTCCATCATGAGACAGCCAGCCTCTCCCACTCTAGGCCAGGTGCTGCTGAAGTACCTGCTGAAGCCCCTGATTACGTACCCCTCTCTGAACGTGGATGTGTCGGAGCAGCAAGGCGAGGGCATCCTACTCTCTCTCCAGTGTGCCGAGACCCCCGAGGAGCACCCGAGTCCCTCGCAGGTCTACACCAAAGTCCTGGTGGTACTCAAGACCCTACACACACACCTGCTAGGTAGGCACTCCTGGTTCCCCACACACAGATTAAGCTGAGCATGAGACTAAAAAGCTACAGTATTTTAATGGAGAATGTCCATTGGTCATGCTTTTTAGTCCCAAGACTAGGCTTTATCTGTATCTGGGAAACTGGCCCATGAACTAAAAAATATCCTTTGGTCACAGCAAATATGAAAGGAGTTGATATGCCAGCTGCCATTTTAGAGCTGTGCCATTGGCACTATAACGATGCGTCTCTTTTGTTTTGCTTTGCAGACGTATCCGTTGCAGATGTATCAGTTGGCGAGAGAAAAGTGTCTGTCATACTGGGAGACCTGGTATGGCAGGAGATGTCTCACTGCATCATCCATGAGTGCCTCCTGCACTCCATCCCAACCAATAGCAGTCAGCTTGAACAGTACAGTGTGGTATGTATCAAAGGCTAACCACGTACTCTGAATACACCCTTATCAGTCCCTCCAGGATTCTGAGATCAGAATTTTTGTCTCAAAATCAACAATTCCCCACATATTATGCAAAGGCTTGTAAATTTGACCAATGACCACACTATTTCCGAATCAAATAGCAACATTCTCACAATATTATTGCATACAACTGACTCATCACAGCAGTACAAAAAGAGGGCTCCCCATTTCAACCAATCTCCACATTTACTGCATAAAATGGTTCAACCAAGCCACACGTCAACCAACTTTTTTCCCCTCGTCAGCAGATATGTGACAAATTAGACAATCTTTGCATTTCGCCATGCAAAAGGTCAGAATTGATGAAGCAATGCAGTTTGTTCCTGTTTTATTGAAGAGATACAAATAACTATATTTTTAAAATGAATAACTTGATATAGACTATGTAAAGAACATTAGCTGCAAAGACGTGCTAGAAAGGAGACTTTTCATTTTGTAATTCATACCACCCTGTACATTTTCACCCCCAGGTGATCAAAGAGACTGAGGAGTTTGAGAAGTCCCTGAAGGAGATGCAGTACCTCAGGGGAGACGCCACCGAGCTGCTCAAGTACGCCCGGGACATCAACTGCCACTTTGCCAGCAAGAAATGCAAAGACGTGATTGTGGCGGCACGCAAGCTGATGACCTCTGAGATGCACAACACCGTCAAAGTGTGTGATGTTCTCCTACAGTCTATCCATGGTCTTATCTGTGTGGTTTCTATTTATTAGGTACACAGTCACACAGATGACTCCCGATGTACAGTATGTGGTTTCTTGCCACTGCAACATGTGAATGCATGCACTAAATCAGAACCTACAGATACCCAGAGAAAATGAACACAACTAGGACAGGTGAACTGCTTTGTATCTTGCACTGCAGGTAAATGCACAGAGGTTGGACTTGACTGTACTTCTAACATCACTTCCTGCCAACAGATCACACCAGATTCTAAGCTCTCAGTCCCCAAGCTACCCAGCCCAGGCTCTGGAGACAACAAGGGCAACCAGAAGGCCAAGAAGCTTGAGGCGCCCCGGTTGGAGAACGAGAAGCAGCTGGGTGCACTGACGCTGTGCCTGCCTGTGTGTCGCATCAGCGAGTCGGTGCAGCAGCTGATGGAGCTGGCCCTGCACACGCTGTCCGAGGCCGTGGGCAGCTCCAGCCAATGGTACGCTCTCATGTTACCCACTGCACATGATGACATAATATTAATAACTCTTCAGCTTTAGCCCAGTGTTTCCCTGAAGTTTTTAGTTTTGCGAAGATGACACCCCCCCCCCCTCTCTCTCATTTGTCCCTCGAAGTGCTACCCAACTGTTCTTCACGGTGCGGAATATATTCCAGCTGTTCTATGATGTTGTGCCTACATACCATAAGTGAGTATATTCAGTTAGTTTATACTATATTAACATTTCCCCCCGAGACCATCTGTCTCACTGACTTCTCTCTGTGTCTGCTCTCCAGAGGGAACCTACTCAAGTTCCCCCACCTGGCAGCCATCCAGCACAACAACTGCATGTACATTGCCCACCACCTGCTCACCCTCGGCCACCAGTTCAGGCCACACCTGCCCGACCCCCTCAGCGAGGGCGCTGCCACCTTCGTGGACCTGGTGCCCGGCTTCAGGAAACTGGGTAAGGGAATGAGCGTGTCCCATGGCTTGCCGAGCATTTTAGAATGGCTACACTCCTGATGGGCTTTTGTGGGGGTTAAACTTATTTCCAAAAAGGATGATGAGATTTGAGACGAATCATCTTCTAGAGACATCCCGACTCCAGTTTTGGTGAAAGGAGAATACATTTCTAGCTATCTGACTCTGTAGCTGTGTTCCCCAGGCGCTCAGTGCTTCCTGGCCCAGCTGAACGTCCAGAGAGCAGAGATGCTGGAGCGTCTCTCCACGGCACGCAACTTCTCCAACCTGGATGACGAGGAGAACTACTCCGCAGCCAGCAAGGCTGTCAGGCAGGTCGGTGTTCAAGTGAACCAGCAGTATAGCTGAAAGAGATCTACAATTGTTCATATGATGACTGTAGCCACAAATATGGCATTAGATCTCCAGTATTTTCAAAGAAGTTATCTCAAATGGCAACTATCAAAGATTCTAGAATGGTGAGTTAAGCATCAGTTAAAGGGATAGTTCAGGGGAAATGTATGTTTTGGTCAAACTTTGAAGGAAGCATGATTAGCATAGCAGGAGGCCATCAATTGTTGGGACGATGCTAATTATACAAACTCGTGCCTGTGGCAAAAGTAAACAACGGATGATTGTGGATGTTGTCCCTACTGGCCTACAAGACAACTCAAGGTAAGAGGAATTTGCCCCAAACAACTTTTGGCTGAACTATCTCTTTAAGCTTCAGATCAAAAGTTAGAAATGCTTGGCTTGTATCAAATGCACAGTTAGAATTCTTACAGGATGTGGTCACTGTTCCATCACTGAAAATGACTTGTTTCATTTGCAGGTCATCCATCAGCTGAAGAGGCTGGGCACAGTCTGGCAAGATGTTCTACCAGTCAACATATACTGTAAAGCCATAGGGACTCTACTCAACACTGCCATCTCAGAGCTGATTGCCAAAATCATGATGCTGGAGGTGAGGGCAGGTTCTTATTTGATCATGTGACTTGTTTTCTCCATGATTTTACAGAGGGCACATATTGTTCATCTTGGTTGAATGAGTGGTCTTCCTCATCCTATGGTTTCTATGCAATTTGCTCCTCTAGGATATCTCCACTGAAGATGGGGAGCACCTACACATCCTCTGTCAGACTATTATCGAGGAAGGACCCCTGGTGTTCATTCCTCTGCCTGAGGAGAGCAAGAACAAGAAGTACCAGGAGGAGGTATCTGTGTACGTGACAAAGTGGATCACCTTCAAGGAGCTGGTCATAGTGCTGCGAGCTAACCTGCAGGAGATAGTCGACAGGTACAAAAAAAGGGAGCTTCTCAAATCGGCATTAAAGCGATTTCATTTTCATCATCATAAAAAAGTAAATGTATCTATAGTAGTCGTGTGTACACTTTTGGAATTGTGGTTGTCGTTTTATTGGTATACCACTGAGTACTCTGATTTGTCTTTGTTTCCTGTCTGAAGGTGGGCGGAGGGCAAAGGACCTCTGGCACTGGAGTTCTGTAGTTCCGAGATGAAGAGCCTGATTCGAGCTTTGTTCCAGAACACTGAGAGGCGGGCGGTGGCTCTCAGCAAAATCAAAGACTCTTGATTCCAACAGACAACCCTAATATGTGCAGCACTTTCCTTCACTGCTGTGGAAAAGTGTTCATTAATATCTTAATGCCTAGTTGTGAACTTAAATGCAATATATGCCATTGTATACGATAACTGTGGCATATAAACTGCTGTTTTAAAATCCCAATAACGCTTCTACTTTCAGCAAAGCCATTAATGCAATGAGGACAAGCTCTACCACATTACTGCAAAAGGCTAGGGCTATTGCCTTTCATGAAACTGTATTCTTTCTCCAATATTTCATAAAGTTATTTGTACCTCAAACTGCATTCTGAATGAGCACTATGTGAACTGAAAAGTTCAGATGGGACATTTCTACATGTCTCTTCAACCATGATAATCCAAATGCTTTACTATTTTCCTTAATGTTTCATGCTTGGATTTTTTTTTTTGTGTACTTAGAAATTACATTGTGAGTTGATAATGCAGGAATATGGTTGAAGAAGTGCTTGTAGCTACATGGAGCAACCGGTACATCTATCAGTTAATGTATATTTTAGTTATGCGATAAATTATATCAAATTCAACAAGCTAGGGTAGTATTCATTAAGTTGAAAAACTTTTCGTCTGTTGCAAAAATGTTGCAACATAATTTACTCAACGCTCATCAGCGTGACAAACTGTTGTGTTAATCAATGGAAGTTGTAGTACATTTACATTTTATGGTTTCTACTCATTGTAATTTCAATCCATATAGTCTGCGACGTGTTTGGCGTGAACTTCACATCTATAAATGATTGTTTCTTCCATGCTAAGAAGTGGAGTGAAGTCTGCGTTTCTTTCAACTTATTCCAGACCCTTTTTTTTCTGAAGAACAACGACTAAACTACTTCTACAACTTCCGTTCAAGAAAAAAACGCAATTCAACAGCGTTTGGAGTAAACTGTTTCCGCCGTAATAGCTAATTTGATCAGTTTTCGTTGAATTTTTACGTCCCATGTGGAAATTTCCGGCTTGCGTTGACGTCATATTTATGCGTCTACATGCTTGTGCGCCAGCGTTTACATGCGGTTTAGCTGAATCACCAAAGATTTATTTTTAAAACATTCTTGAATTGGTTTATTTAACCATGGAGAAGGGCAAACGACCAAACGTGTCCCCCAATAAAAAAATAAGAAAGAAAAACCCAACCGACACTATTGATCCGGTGAAGAACTTCGAGCGATGGAAGAAGAAATACAACAAGACGAAAACACGAGTTAAACGAGAGAAAAGACAGAAAAGGAGACCTGAATGGCAGGTGGAGAAAGAAGCTATTCAAAGGCTTGTCAACAAATATAACGAGGTAAGCAACGTTTGTTTTAGCCTACGAAGTAGGGCGAGGCTAGATGGCTAGATAATTGCCTAATAAATCAGACCGATACCAATTCATGGTATAACATTAGTCTGAAACAAAACAATGCAAAAACGTAATTTCTTCACAGGTCAGAATGTTGAGTAAAATACACTTTAGTGGTTGTCTGTCCTTCAACTGGCCGAAATGAGGTAAAATATCCACAGGAAATTATTTGCACGATTTTTGAGTGCCAGTAACGTTACCAAAGATATGTACTGCCAGTACTGTTATAATTTCTATCACATGCGCAAAACCATCCATGTAAACACATGCTAGACTAATGTAATGAATCGCGTGCATGTACTTCTGTGCACATTCCTTAAGTTATTTATTTAACTAGGCAAGTCAGTTAAGAACAATTTCTTATGTACAATGACGGCCTACCTCTGTAACTGTCTTGTTCAGGGGCAGAACGACAGATTTTTTTTTTTTTACTTTGTCAGCTCGGAGATTCGATCTAACCACTTGGCTACCTGCCGCCCAAATAATTGTATTCAATATTGATGACTGACAAATGACGTTTAGGTTTTTTCTATGTAAATCTGCATGGCTATGCTGTACATGCAATGGAAAGCATCGCCACAAATAGGACTGGGACTGCAAATAGGCTATCACGTTTTCAGTTTTATCAAAGCAAACTCCTGTCCTGTAAGACATTTAACGATTTCCTAGGCTAGGTAACGTTTATATTGTAATGTTAGCTAAATTATTTCTCTTGACAATGATTTCATCATATTACTCTTCAGTGTGTGTGTGTGTGTGTGTGTGTGAGAGAGAGAGAGAGAAACTAACACCTTTGTCATCTAGATAAATGCCAAGGATGCTGAGACGTTTTCAGATTTCCCCATCTCAAAGAATACCCTGCGAGGTAAATATCCTCGACTGTGCCATGCAATATGGACCAATATGCCATTGTTATGCCATTGACAGTTTTGTTGTTTACTCCAGGTCTGATGGAAGCACAGTATCGTCAGCCCACAGAAATACAGAGACAGACCATTGGCTTTGCGTTGCAAGGTAAAGATGTTCTGGGTGCTGCAAAGACGGGCTCTGGAAAAACACTGGCCTTTATCATTCCTGTGAGTACCCACTTGTTTTCTACTGTATAGCTGTGCAATATTGCGAGCTGATATGAAGGCAGATCCATTATTTGAGGCTATTGATGTGTCATTGCTGTTCACACATGTTGGTGTTATTTCCAGGTATTGGAGTGTTTGTATCGTCAGCAGTGGACAGCCATGGATGGCCTGGGGGCCCTCATCATCTCCCCGACACGAGAGCTGGCCTATCAGACCTTCGAAGTACTCCGTAAAGTGGGCAAGAACCACGAGTTCTCTGCCGGCCTCATCATTGGCGGAAAGGTACTTTATTTACTTTCAAGTGCCGGTATTGGCAGTTAATTTCATGTTGGTTTTGACACCTGTTGGTGTTGTTTGAAATGAAAGGTTTGTGCCTGGTTATTATGTTGGATTCCAGAGTGTAACCTCTGTGGTATGTTTTTTTGTAGGACCTGAAAAATGAGTCTGAGAAGATCCACCGCACCAACATCATCATCTGCACGCCAGGACGCCTGCTCCAGCACATGGACGAGACTGCTGCGTTCCACGCCTCCGATCTGCACATGCTAGGTAAATGCGGTAGAGTTACCCCTTAGCTACTAGGCCATCATAAAAATAGTTTCACTGTGGTAAGAGCTCAAAGTTGTTTATGGGCATTTTACATTCTTACTGTTAATGTTAAGCAGCTTTGATTTAGTAGCTCTGTTTGTTTTGATCTGTAGTCAGATCATTGGTTTAAAAAAAGATGGATTTCTGACATGGTTGACATCATGTGATTTTAATTATTTTTAGTTTTGGATGAGGCGGATCGTATCCTGGACATGGGTTTTGCCGACACTATCAATGCCATAGTGGAGAACCTCCCCAAGACCCGTCAGACACTGCTGTTCTCAGCCACACAGACCAAGTCAGTGAAAGACCTGGCCCGCCTCAGCCTCAAAGACCCAGAGTACGTCTGGGTGCACGAGAAGGCCAAGTTCAGGTAGGGGCTCTATTATATCACACACCACAACAACGCCACTATAGTCCTGTGTCTGTAGACTCTTAGTCTTAGCGTTTACAAATCTGTCAGTTGGTGTTAACGTCACTTGGATTTCTATGAACTCTGGAAATGAAACATGATATCACAGTTAAAAATGATTGTGCAGGATAATGTTTGAACTCTGTTGGGATTTCAGTGAGTCTCCTAAGCCACTGGTAGGTCATGTGAATGTTATTACTCTGTGATTGCAGGGCGCTTACATTGATTGCTTATACTTTTGTATATATAGTGTATGTGGACACGCCTTCAAATTAGTGGATTTTGCTATTTCAGCCACACCCGTTGTTGACAGTTAATGTACATAGCCATGCAATCTCCATAGACAAATGTTGGCAGTAGAATGGCCTTAAGCTCTGTGACTTTCAACGAGGCACTGTCATAGGATGCCGCCTTTCCAGCAAGTCAGTTCATCAAATTTCTGCCCTGCTGGCCTAGTCAACTGTAAGTGCTGTTTTTGTGTAGTGGAAACTTCTAGGATCAACAACGGCTCAGCCGTGAAGTGGTAGGCCACACAAGCTCACAGAACGGGATCGCTGAGTGCTTAGGCGTAAAAATCGTCTGCCCTCGGTTGCAACACTCACTAACGAGTTCCTAACTGCCTCTGGAAGCAACATCAGCACAAGAACTGTTCGTCGGGAGCTTCTTGAAATGGGTTTCGATGGCCGACCATTTGAACTCTGGGGCATTGGAAATGCGTTCTCTGGGGTGATGAATCACGCTTCACCATCTGGCAGTCCGACAGACTAAGCTGGGTTTTGCGCTACCTACCCCAATGCATAGTACCAACTGTGATGTTTGGTGGAGGAGGAATAATGGTCTGGGGTTGTTTTTATGATTCGGGCTAGGACTCTTAATTCCACTGAAGGGAAATCTTAACTCTACACCATATAATGATGTTCTAGACGATTCTGTGCTTCCAACTTTGTGGCAACAGTTTGGGGAAGGCCCTTTTACTGTTTCAGCATGACAATGCCCCCGTGCACAAAGCGAGGTCCGTAAAGAAATGGTTTGTCGAGATCAGTGTGGAAGAACTTGACTGGTCTAAGCAGAGACTTAACCGCAACCCCATCAAACACCTTTGGGATAAATTGGAACGCCGACTTCGAGCCAGACCTAATCGCCCGACATCAGTGCCCGACCTCACTAATGCTTGTGGCTGAATGGAAGCGAGTCCCTGCAGCAATGTTCCAACATCTAGGGATAAGCCTTCCCAGAAGAGTGGAGGCTGTTATAGCAAGAAAGGGGGGACCAACTCCATATTAATGCCCATGATTTTGGAATGAGATGTTCATCGAACAGGTGTCCACAAACGTTTGGTCATGTAGTGTGTTTGGACAAACTGACATCCAGTATGTGGTATGAATTCAGGGGAGGTAAAAGTGGGCCGGTACATGCAACAAATACGAGTGCTGTCATGGAGGCTCTGTGAAGTACCTTGCTCTACTAAATAATGACATGTCACTGTGCAGCCAGGTGCTGATTTAATAGGGCGGATTCTCTCCCACTTTCAGGCCCGCATGCTAATTGGGTCGAACGTTAACATAGACTGTTTTTATCTGAATGTCAGCAACTTCAATTCAGGTTTAGAGGCACCAGCTGACACTTTCTTTTTATCATACTACTCTTGTTTTATGCTCCTGCTTTTTGCTCCAGCTGTACTTCTTTTTCGATGAGTCTTTGCTGATAGGCTGGTTTAGTGTTTATGCTTTTATGGCTTTGTCCTCGACGTTGAAGCTGTTTTGTTATATGGGAGAGATGAAAGAGAACTCTTTGCTTCCTCTGATTCAGCCTTATCAGGGCTCCTCAGTGCACGTCAGTGCTTTAAACCACATTTGACCTGAAACCTGTTAGGAGCAAAGCAGGAGCACTGCACAACAGACATGCCTTGGATATAGCCTACTATTTGAAATTTCAAATACTTGTGAGTTTGCTTTAGCCTGCCTGGAGTGCCAGGTTGCCGTGGATGAGGTTTGCACTTTTGGGACTTTCCCATTGGCTCATTGCAAAAGGCAAGTTCAGTCAAGCACAACTCAAGTTTTTGAAATAATTTAAATTCTTGCCTTTTTGAACCCAGGTCTGCTGTACAATCAAATGCAACCCCAGCTTTAAACATTCTTTTAAGGCACACAATTCCTTGTTGCTACTGAGGACAGAGAACTAAGTTCAAGTACAACACAAACGACCTGAAAGAGACCAATTAAAAGACTACATGTTTCTGTGTCCCCATGCAGCACGCCGGCCACGCTGGAGCAGAACTACGTGGTGTGTGAGCTGCACCAGAAAGTCAACATGCTCTTCTCCTTCATCAGGAGCCACCTGCAGAAGAAAATCATCGTCTTCTTCGCCTGTTGCAAAGAGGTGAGGCTTCGCTAGTTTGTGCAAACGTTCCTCCATTAGGCTTATCGCTTCACAGTCTAGTCGTAGTCTTGGCTGCAAACATGAAGCCTCTTTTTTTCTCTCTCCCTCCGTAGGTGCAATACCTGTTCCGGGTGTTTTGTCGGCTGCGTCCGGGCATGCCCATCCTGGCCCTGCATGGGAAGCAACAGCAGATGAAGAGGGTGGAGGTCTACAATGACTTCATCAAGAAGAAGAATGCTGTGCTCTTCGCCACAGACATTGCAGCCAGAGGCCTAGGTACTAACACATCAACAGCCTACTCTACAGACTGTCTGGATGTCTCTAGTCAGTAGGGACAGAGATGCTACTCTACAGACTGTCTGGATGTCTCTAGTCAGTAGGGACAGAGATGCTACTCTACAGACTGTCTGGATGTCTCTAGTCAGTAGGGACAGATGCTACTCTACAGACTGTCTGGATGTCTCTAGTCAGTAGGGACAAAGATTATATTTTGGGGCACAGCTCAAACACGAACCCTAAAATGAAATAAATATGTACTGCTCTGACACTAGAGCCAAAAGGTTGTTGCTTGTTGTGAATAATAATAATTCAGTTTTCTCCTCCCACTTTGCAGACTTCCCTGCCGTGAACTGGGTGTTGCAGTTTGACTGTCCAGAGGATGCCAACACATACATCCACAGAGTGGGACGAACCGCCAGGTAATAACCCTCTTAACTGGACCTAGAGTGAAAGGAAAGACATTGACTGTGTGTTTGCAGTCAATGCATCGTCTCCTTTAAGGGCATGTTTTCATTGTATATGCAGAGTGAGTCTATACATACCTCCTTGAAAATACTATGTTTCTCCAACAGTAGTATTAAAGTGAAGTTATCACCGTGTAGTACTACTGAATCTTACAGGGACACTGCCATTTACACATGTACCCACAACAAGCCACCATTATAGTTATTGTACGGTCTCAACAGTTGGTTGACCTACTCACTAGATGGCAGTGTTGTTGTATGTTCCACCTCACACTATCTCTCCCCGAAGCCTACAGCCTCACACAGTCATTATAGACACGTTTTATCAGCCTGGCTTTCAAATGTGTTCCAAAATCCAGAGCTACCTACTATGATGCTGTGTGGTATTGTTCTCTGCTAGTACAATGGTGAGTTGGTACCATTTGCAGTGCTGATAGAGAGAAAAAATAGCTTGAGCAGAGAACTTGCATCCAGCTATGTTGATTGGCCACATGGTACAAACCATGTTTACCTCCGGTTGGTACAGTATTTTTGAACCGACGTATTGTGTAAACTGAACTTCCTTTGGATAACACTTGGGAGCAGTAGTGTAGTGGGGGGAATATCTCTCAGCTTTGGCCATGTTTGCCAACTGCAGTGCTGACTCATGGGGCTGTGTGTGATCTCTCACCGGTAGCACCCGGTAATTGCAGCAGTGTGAAAATGAGAGGGAGTGTGTGTCTGAGACAGGAAAACAACGGATATTAGTGTGCTTTGCTTCTATGGCGCTCTGTGCAGCACACTTTCCGACAGCCAAAATGTGCATCTTAAGCAGACAGGATGTGCTTCGAGCCGCTGCGCTGCCACGGTGATTAGTGAGCTGCTAAAACCTCTGTGCTGCTCTTCTCTCAATTTTTTTTGCTTTTGTGTTGTCGTACCCCTTGACAAACCTCTTGCGTGCCGGTTCTTTTGTGTGGCGTGACAGGACTGAAGGGTAATCCTTTCTGGGCTTATTGCAATCAGCCATTTGTATATGTTGGGAGGCTTTCAGCATCCTGCTGCTGTTGGAGTGAGATGTCCCCTAGCTGCCTGGTGTTATTCCATTTTGGGAGTCAGTGAGTTTGAAGGAAGGCCAAGTGCTCATCATGTGCACTCTACCAACCAGGACTGTAGTGTAGCATCAGCCTCCACAGCTCTGTTTCCATTTGTCTCTCTCTCGCTCCTGTTCTATCTCTCACGAGCCCTCTCTCTCCTCGTGCTTGCTCTCTCTCTTTTAATTGTGCTCTCTCTCTCCTGCTTGCTCTCTCTCTCTCTCTCCTGCATGCACTCTCTCTCGCACGCGCTCTCACTTGTGTGTTTGCTCTCTCTCTCCGCCTGCTCTCTCTCTCTCCGCCTGCTCTCTCTCTCTCCGCCTGCTCTCTCTCTCTCCGCCTGCTCTCTCTCTCTCCGCCTGCTCTCTCTCTCTCCGCCTGCTCTCTCTCCTCGCCTGCTCTCTCTCTCTCCGCCTGCTCTCTCTCTCTCCGCCTGCTCTCTCTCCTGCTCTCTCTCTCCGCCTGCTCTCTCTCTCTCCGCCTGCTCTCTCTCTCTCTCTCTCCCCGCCTGCTCTCTCTCTCTCTCCGCCTGCTCTCTCTCTCTCCGCCTGCTCTCTCTCTCTCCGCTGCTCTCATCTCTGTCTCTCCGCCTGCTCTCTCTCTCTCTCGCCTGCTCTCTCTCTCTCCCGCCTGCTCTCTCTCTCCCGCCTGCTCTCTCTCTCTCCGCCTGCTCCTCTCCTCTCCTCCTGCTCTCTCTCTCACGTCTCTCTCTCTCCGCCTGCTCTCGTCTCTCTCCGCCTGCTCTCTCTCTTCGCCTGCTCTCTCTCTCTCCTCTCTCTCTCTCTCTCTCTCCGCCTGCTCTCTCTCTCTCCGCCTGCTCTCTCTCTCTCCGCCTGCTCTCTCTCTCTCCGCCTGCTCTCTCTCTCTCCGCCTGCTCTCTCCTCTCTCCGCCTGCTCTCTCCTTCTCTCTCCGCCTGCTCTCTCTCTCTCCGCCTGCTCTCTCTCTCTCCGCCTGCTCTCTCTCTCTCCGCCTGCTCTCTCTCTCTCTCTCCGCCTGCTCTCTCTCTCTCCTCTCTCCGCCTGCTCTCTCTCCTCCTTCCTCCCGCCTGGCTCATCTCCTCTCTCTCTCTGCTCTCTCTCTCTCCGGCCTGCTCTCTCCTCTCTGCGCTGTGCTTCTCTATCTCTCTCTCCGCCTGCTCTCTCTCTCTCTCTCCGCCTGCTCTCTCTCTCTCTTCCCGCCGCTCTCTCTCTCTCTCTCTCGCCCTGGCGCTCCTCTCTCTCTCGCCATGCTCTTCTCTCTCTCTCTCCGCCTGCTCCTCTCTCCTCCTCTCTCTCCCTCCGCTGCTCTCTCTCTGGCTCTCTCCGCCTTGCTCTCTCTCTCTCTGCTCCGCCTACTGCCTCTCCTCCTCTCTCTCTCTCCGCCTGCTCTGCTTCTCTCTCTCTCTCCTCTCACGCCTGCTCTCTCTCTCTCTCTCTCCGCCTCGCTCTCATCTCTCTCCTCCTCTCACTCTCTCTCGCTGCCTCTCCTCCTCTCTACTCTCTCGCCTGCTCTCCTCTCTCTCTCTCCGCCTGCCTCTCTCTCTCTCTCTCCGCCTGCTCTCTCTCTCTCTCTCCGCCTGCGCTCTCTCTCTCTCTCTCCGCCTGCTCTCTCTCTCTCTCTCCGCCTGCTCTCTCTCTCTCTCTCCGCCTGCTCTCTCTCTCTCTCTCCGCCTGCTCTCTCTCTCTCTCTCCGCCTGCTCTCTCTCTCCGCCTGCTCTCTCTCTCTCTCTCTTCCGCCTGCTCTCTCTCTCTCTCTCTCCGCCGCTCTCTCTCTCTCTCTCTCCGCCTGCTCTCTCTCTCTCTCTCTCCGCCTGCTCTCTCTCTCTCTCTCTCCGCCTGCTCTCTCTCTCTTCTCTCCTCCGCCTGCTCTCTCTCTCTCTCTCTCCGCCTGCTCTCTCTCTCTCTCTCTCCGCTGCTGCTCTCTCTCTCTCTCTCCGCCTGCTCTCTCTCTCCTCTCTCCGCCTGCTCTCTCTCTCTCTCTCTCCGCCTGCTCTCTCTCTCTCTCTCCTCCTTGCTCTCTCTCCTCTCTCTCTCCGCCTGCTCTCTCTCTCTCTCTCGCCTGCTCTCTCTCTCTCTCTCTTCCGCCTGCTCTCTCTCTCTCTCTCTCCGCCTGCTCTCTCTCTCTCTCTCTCCGCCTGCTCTCTCTCTCTCTCTCTC